>NC_092629.1:9123951-9218331 GCF_039555335.1 Amphiura filiformis
TTAGTCATTTGACCTCAAATGACCCCTGGGAGGGAGCCCCGGGGTCGGACGACTTAACGAACATAAACATCTTCTTGCCAGGACAGAACGACACCCACCCACCGAGTTTGAGTCCCGTACGACCTAGTTTCATGCCCATATGACAGTTTTTAGTCATTTGACCTCAAATGACCCCTGGGAGGGGGCCCCGGGGTCGGATGACTTAACGAACATAAACATCTTCTTGCCAGGACAGAACGTCACCCACCCACCGAGTTTGAGTCCCGTACGACCTAGTTTCATGCCCATATGACAGTTTTTAGTCATTTGACCTCAAATGACCCCTGGGAGGGGGGCCCCGGGGCCGGATGACTTAACGAACATAAACCTCTTCTTGCCAGGACAGAACTACACCCACCCACCGAGTTTGAGCCTCGTACGACCTAGTTTCATGCCCATATGACAGTCTTTAGTCATTTGACCTCAAATGACCCCTGGGAGGGGGGGGTCGGATGACTTAACGAACATAAACTTCTTCTTGCCAGGACAGAGCTACACCCACCCACCGAGTTTGAGCCCCGTACGACCTACGACGGCCTCACATTAGCAGTCACAGACAAAACCTAAATCTACAGAATATATCCATTACTCGTCGATACTCGAAAGAGCTCAAAATAAATAACTTAGAAAATTTTCTTGATGTCCTTTAACATGTTTTCATAGTTAACCATCGTTAGCCATGGAAATCTATCATGAGAACTGACCGGTGACTAAGTCCGATTTATTGGGACGTTTATCGGCAGTCAACGAGTAATGGGAGGGTCAAACATTTTCAGGGCCCCCCTTTTTGCATCAGCCCCCCCTTACAAGTGTTTGTGAACGGTCCCTTATCTCCAACCAAATTCCACATTAAACACAAAAGTTCCATTCATTACCAATTTTACACGCTCACGCGGAACGCATATATGCGCGCTCATTCCTTTAATTCGCGTTAGAGTATACGCTACTGGAAAAGTGTGGATTCACTGATTAACAACGTTTGGCTCCCGCACAAAGGTATAGAAAGTGTTGTTGAATATTATCGACTTCTCAAAAAAAAACCAGTATCTAATTTAATACTATTTACATTAAATCAATCCCACTAAACCTCCCGTTGACAGACAATATCAACTTATTTAATTTTATTAAAAATTTCTGCCTCGTTAATTGATAGTGCATCAATCATCTTACAGTAAAGATTATCTTCAGAATACTATATTAATAATGCTTATTGAACCTGAATGCAATTCCCTACGTAAAATCACCAAGGATACTCTTATTTACGGTTTATAAAGATTTGTTTCAGGTAAAGGACCTTTTACCTTCTGATTTGTATATATTAAGAAGAGGCCAAGCTGTCAATGTCGAGAGCAAATTGACTTCAGGCTTTCCGATATAAACTGAACAGTGTCTGATATTCAAGTGCATTATTCCAAACACGCCTGATTCGTACGTTGAAAGACTTGGGAAGCAATCCTCTTATAGGTGTGGTTCTCAGTTGTTCAATACTAGCAACATTTATTTTTTGCGTTTATATAATTAGGGATTTTGACTTCAAACATGACAAATAGATTAAATTCCCATTTCATAAGAAAAACACAAACATCAAACAAAAAAACATATAAAACGTAAAAACAGCAACAACAAGACAACCAAACAAACAAAAAACAAACAAAAAACAACAACAAAACAACAGCAAAAACAAAAAACACAAGCTCCATGCTATTTACAGTATAATATTCCGTTTTTTACGTGATTTACCAATTCTGCGAAACCTCGCTTACACTATGGAGTCATATCGGCCTAGTTTTTTATGAGTCATAGCAACATTATAGTCGTACAACAGTACAGCATAATGAAATAATATTAAATAAATGTTTTAATAAATTACAGTTAAAGCATTAGTTCCCTTCTGGTATCTCATTTACTAGTGTTATATATTTTAGCTCTGCCATGCCTCATACGTGTTTTGCAATATGCCTTTGCGAAATATTTGTTTTGTAAAGTAATAATAATGTTTCACAAATTAGATTATTTGCCTAATAATAAAATTACCAACGAAACTACAAGAATAATAACCGAGCATTATTATCAATACATCTTATTTATTTATGAAGAAGACTCAAATGATGTGCATAATGAAAACGTTAGTTTTTGTTCGTACTCTGAAGATAGCTTCAAGGCAATTACAAATAGAAACCAAAATTCGCTATGATGATACATGAGCATTTTTGCATAGAAGAAAAACAGTATCTGCAAAGAGTTACATTGAGTTGTGTTGACTTGATAAAAGGTCGAAGAAGAAATTAGTACTATGTCGCTTGCTTGATTCTTAGCTGAGTTAGAGGCACGCAGCTGTTTATATCTATACTGATAAAGTAATAAGCTCTGTCTGTCTGTGTGTCTGTCCGGCTATGCGTTTCGCCGCGCTTCGATGCTTCATTTCGATATTTCAGACATAGATGGGTACCTGGCGTCAGTGCGCTGTTTACCGGGTAGTTTTAACGGTCATCGGAGGTCAAGGTCAAATGTCAAAATTTCAAACTTTGTCCGATCAGGGATATGGTGCGATCGGGCCCAAACTCGGTGGGTGGAATTCTTGATACGAGGTGAATATTTGTGCGAAATAAAATCGAGTTCAACCGAGGTCAAAGGTCATAACAGAGGGGTCAAATTTGAAACTTTGTCCGATCGGGTCCGATCGGGGTCAAACATGGTGGAATCCTTGATAAGAGACGAACATGGACAAATAAAAATTACAGCTACATTCTCCATATCACGGGATCATGAACAAAATCAAACCGAGGTCACTCGATGTCAAATATTGTATGGGGTCAAATGTTAGAGTGTGCTTAATTGGGCTTGGTAAAAAGAATCGTTGATATGTCAGGAACATGTCATAAAGTCAAAAAGGATCATCAAGGGTCAAGCAGTATCTCTATCATGCAGCTGGTGCCCAATTAGCTGGGGCTATTACAGCTGCAGGAGCACTAGCACCAAGAAAAATCGTGTCGCTTTTCTTTTCTTTTTTTATTGCCCTGTGATTGCCAAAATTGATATTTCAAATTTTGTTAAACTCGATGTGCGTTTTACAAGTTCAATTAACGAGTTTCGAATGGTCAGTTAAAGTTATATTCAATCAATGGTAATGTAAATAAGACCCCACTTCCCCGATCAATGTAAAGAAGGAGGTATAGGCTTGACATCAAAGAAACCTCATTTTCATCACGTTAAAAACTACGGAAATAAGGTCATAACATAGTGTACGCTTTCCATAAATGTCCAAACACATTTTCACCATGGTTGTAATAAACGTTACTTTGACTTGTATCGTTGACGTGTAGCGTAGTATATTCACTTGTAGTTATGTCAGAATACTCACAAATAATTAAGTTACCGGTCATCAGTAGCTACTTTAATACAACTTTAATGCAATCCTTGGGGATATTGTGGCGGCTTACCTCTATTTTAAATATTTATATGCAAAATCGTATTAAGAGCTGCCTCTTGTAATTTTATGTAATAAGATACTTTTGTCGTCATCAATAAGGAAAAGATGACACTTTTACGGTCAGATATAACACAATCTACGGCTCTTTTCACAATAAGTGCAGTTAATTCCAGTGAGATACAAACTAGTACTAAAAATGTTAAAATAAAAACGGAAATAGCACATAGCAGCACATGACTTATCTCGTTTAGGGCATGAACTTTTCATTTCAGTCTAGTTCCTACGCCGCTTATTAACAAGTCATATGCTATTTACTGGATGATCTCGTGGGTTATTTTGACCATCCAGTACTCTCTCGAGTTCCCTATACAATTTCAGCATTCATTAAGATATTTAACACGCTCATCTGCAAGGACACATATATTGAACTCCAGTGTATTTGTATACTCATAAATGACCTTTGAATTTACTTGGTACAATAATTTATACTGCGCTTATTGAGTTAAGGATTTGGACAATTGTAGCCGTATGTAGGCTGATGAACCGTTGCTATGGAAATTGCACCATAGTGATATAGTGGTTTTATCTGAAGTAATTCCAATCATCTCTTCCGGGATACTGATTCCCTTTATAAGATAATAAGAGATTTAAATACTTCGAACGGCTAGGCTGGATCATTTGAGATGTGCATTCCCTATAAGGTCTCCTAACAGACTGCCCATCCTCTATACCGAACTCCTAAATTAAAATTTAATGGCTAGGCAATATTTGAAAGTCGTGTTTAATATACTAAGGGTTACAATTGGGTACTCATTTGCTGTTATATTGGCTCGAAGTGCCTCATATTTAACCTTGGTAATATAAGTTAAAAGATTGCTGTCGAGCGATTTCTAGGGTATGCAAACAGCCGGGTGTTACCCTGGTTGGAACATGCTGCGAGAGCGTTGTCATCACAAGCATCTGCCCCACTATTGAGAGCGTATAATTGATTATGAACTTTCCTCGACCGAGGTTCAAACCGATGACCTCTTTCACCAGAGTCGATTATCATAACCATTAGTCCAAACCGCACAGTGTCGACACCCTATATTATAGATATAAACTTAATACTCCGTTGGTGAGCGACGGGCGATTGGTATTTCACCGAACGCAAGAAAAGGAGTCTCATCTGATTGGCTAGAAATCGATCGCTAGATCGCTCAGTGGTGGAGTACAAACTCAAAATGGAGAGATGTATTCAATTCGATTGAACTCAATATTCTAATGGCAATATCATATGGGGTACTTGATCATGCGCAAATCGTAAAAACATAGAATAGAAACCTGTTGCAGGCTATGTGGTATCTCATATCGTGTGCATATTGTATGCTTAGCCTGAGTCGCTCGGCCTATTTCGAACAAAATCGCCATGCGTAGCTTTTAAAAAACGAGAGGATTCGCCGTACTATCACGGCAATTTTTGACACGAAGATATAGGGATGATGACGCTGTGCACCGCTCTCTCACTGGATACCATGCATGATCAAGAGTTACAGCAAATACAACGCAAGAGTTAACACAATCTCCTGGGCAACTTTACCATTACAATTTAACATTACAGGTGTAATGTGCTTACACCAAAGCAAGCAAAAATCAAGCTGTTACTTTTACACTCGATTACTAGTAGAAGAGTTACCTGTCAACATACATGCATTAAAGATTTTGTAGGCTGGTTTTTGTCAGAAATGTGTAATACGCTAGTATCATCGACAGTACACAAAGGTAATGTTTTGCAAAAATTAAAAGTACCGTAATTTCAGCCAAAATATGGTAAAATGGCACACAAATTCACCCCATTCGATTCTATAGTCTAAAATTAAATTGTTTTGCACGCTATGTGAAATAAGATATGCTTCCGTGGTCAATCGAGCTTTAACACCGTATAGGAATTTGGTGACCAAATTGACCAAAGTCACACGTTACACACCATATCTACATTTTATTATGGCGTCGATACTGTCACTATTGTGTCGATAATAAATGCAATATACCCTCAAGTAGGCACTCAAATGTGTGTTAACCACAGTTCATTGATGTCTATAGGTCGCCTGAAATCTATCACGGAGTCCATTAACAATATCATTGAAGGAAATATAATTCCTTAAGTATCAACAAAGCACTATCGATTAATGCAATCAGTAAATGACTATCTTGCCACTTAGTGTGTAAAGTATATCGTACTTTCAGGAAGTTCAATTACATAGAACGGTCAGTAAAATACACGATATTAGAGTCACGCGGTAGCTTGACCAGCAAGTTTAAAAAAAACGACTGATAAAGAAGAATAAACAGATGCACCGCGAGACTATATTTACACGGAACAAAACGCTATTGTTCTATGATATTTTTCGCTGGGTACAAAATATATCCAAAACCATGCTAAATCGTATTTACTGTCCAAAGTGTCATATTTTAATAACTCTTTATTTCAAAAAGTTGCACGAATCTTACAGTCAATCCGATTGTTTGATAATAAACAAACATTCTTGCTTTATTTCACGCGGTATTTCATAGCCAAAATTAGTGGCAAATCATAGCTAATCATACTGATATCCACAATCTTTCGACACTGCTACAGCCATACATGGCTGTCACTGTCGCACTAATTTTTCAGATTCACTTTCAAATATACCCAGGCATTTTCCTGGATACCCTACATACAAATTCTGGACCCCATTCGCCAAAAAATCAAGTTTTTCACAATTCTTTTATTCTTTCCGGACCACAGCATATATTCATATTAATAAATACTCCACTTTCACACGCCGTAATAACGGGACGTCTCCGTGGCGAAGTGGTTAAGGCCATGGACTTCTAATCCATTTTTGAATTTTTGCTCAAGTTCGAAACTTCCCCACCACTTTTTTTTAAATGTTTTATTAATCACTTTATTGTCGTAAATCAAGAATAACACCATTTCGAACATCCATTGCTATTGTGATATTATTATTTTTTTCATCAAACAAACATGTTTGATTTTTTATTCACATTTAGGCCTAGGCCTTGGGCCTACTTTCACCATCCAGATGCTATCACCATGCCTGACTATCATGGCATCTTCGTCATTTAAAACACCGAAATTTATTTATTATTTATTTATCAGTGGCTCTGTTCACAGCTCAGACTGAAATTATATTTGATATAAATATTATAAATGAACATCACAAACCGCGAAAGATCGCCAACAACTGCCGCTGAATATTGATATCCAACTAGATTTCCCCACAGGGCTAAAGGGCAGGAGTTAATTAGGGGAATTAAAATCACAAACCGCGAAAGATCGCCGACAACCGCAGGCGGCATAGGACACGCAACACGGACGTACGAGGCTGGCGAAGATACAGGGCTGACAGCCCCATTCACAATACACGGTTAGCGATTATAAATGGACAATTAACATACTTGCAGTGGGGTACTTTGCAGAACCCCAACGGTTTTAGAGTAAGATAATTTTGCTTTGACACCACATAACAAATTTAGAATTGTTTGTGAAGATTTCATGATTATGTGTTAATCTCATGGCGACGTCAAAAATAGCGATATCGCATCCACCATCATCTGGACAACCGCCGCTTAATAGGGGCATCCAACTAGATTGCCCCGCAGGGCTACAAAGAACTACAAACCGCGAAATTTGGATATCCAACCAGATTGCCCGCAGGCATATCGATTATATGGATATCCAACAAATTAAGACCACAAACAGCAAAAGATCGCCAACAACTGCCGCTCAATATTGATATCCAAGTAGATTGCCCCGCAGGGCTATAAAGAACCACAAACCGCGAAATTTGGATATGGAACTATTGCCCCACAGGGCTTCAAAGAACCACAAACCACGAAATATGGATATCCAACAAGCTTAAACTACAAATTAGCTCCCAATAGAGAGCAGGACTTGATGAGGGAAATTAAAACCACTAAACACGAAAGATTACAAAGAACCACAAACCGCGAAAGACTAGATTGCCCGCAGGCCTATCGATTATAAAGAATCACAAACCACGACATACGGATATCCAACAAGCTTAGACTATAAACTAGCTCCCGATAGAGGGCAGGGCTTGATGAGGGAAATTAAAACCACAAACCACGATATTCAACTCTTTTGCCCCGCTGGGCTACAAAGAGCCACAAACCCCGAAATTGGGATATCCAATTAGATTGCCCGCAGGCCTATCGATTATTCGATTATAAAGAACCACAAACCGCGAAAGATCAACAACAACAACTGCCGCTTAATATTGATACCAACTAGATTGCCCCGCAGGGCTATAAAGAACCACAAACCGCGAAATTTGGATATGCAACTAGATTGCCCCCACAGGGCTACAAAGATCCACAAACTACGAAATATGGATATTCAACAAGCTTAAACTATAAATTAGCTCCCGATAGAGTGCATGGCTTGATGAAAACCACAAACCACGAAAGATCGCCGACAACCGCCGCTTAATAGGAATATTCAACTAGGTTGCCCCGAAGGGCTACAAAGAACCACAAACCGCGAAATTCGGATAGCCAAGTAGATTGCCCCCAAATACAAAGAACCACCAACATTAAAACACGATTATCTGGGGCATTTAGACGCTTCCGTAGTATATGCTTAAATATATGCGCATTTACCAGTTCCGACATGAAGTAGGCCTAAATCGGACTTACTCTATGTGTGTCTCTCTGGCATTGTCAACATTGGGTGTGTGTTGTTCATATTTACATTTTATTTACATATTTACGTAGCCTTGAATAATTAAAGTATATTAAAATGTTTATTGATCATTGTGTGCGCCTCTGAACATTACAGTCACGCGTGACGAGCAAGTTTTAAAAATAAACGACTGATAAAGTTTTGTTTAATTATTTATTGTCATGAATCAAGAATGGCAACTTCAATCATCCAATTTTCGTTTTATTCGTTTTATGGTGCACTTCATAACCTGACTTTCCAAGCTTGGAGCTGCTTGGCTACATTCATAAAAAGAAAAGAAAACTAAAAAAAAAAACGTTTAAAACGTAAAGAAATCAGAAAGAAAAAAAAAACCCACCTCGGCTCACTTTTTGAAACTTGGTCCCATTTGAACACCAACAGCAAATCAGTGTTTTTATTTTATTTCAACAGAATACAGCGTTTCCAACAAGATTACAAACAAGCCTATACTTGTTATTCGTTTAATTCAATCATTAATCATGATATTATAAAACAAAACACAAAAAGATATTGGCTTATCATGCAAGAACAAGATAATAACCGTTCAGGTCGTTCCAGAAAGCTTACAAATTAATATCGCATCTGCACATTAAAGATACATAACACTTCTGGAAATGTTTTAAATTGATGTAAATATGATAAAGTTTAAATCAGTACCTTTTACAAATGGGACCAAGTTTCAAAAAGTGAGCCGAGGTGGGTTTTTTAAACTTGCTGATTTCTTTACGTTTTAAACGTTTTTTTGGTAGATATATACTTAACATCGATACTGTTTATGAACGGTAAACTGCTAACACTTCTAACAACAGTAACAAGAACATTTCGAAGATGATTTTAAAATACCGCTTATTTTAGGAGATTTTTAAAACCATAAATTCGCCATACTTGCGTTGTTTTAACAACGCACAAACATTAAATTGTATTTTCCGTTAATATTTGTTTTATATTTAAAAGGGCATTTCGTGATCCACAGCCTCATCCGCCCACTTTTCTCAACAAAAGTTGAGATTTTTATATCACTGGAAACCTCTGGCTACATAATATTTATGTACAAAATATTTCTTGCAGATTAATTCGTTTCTGGTTAATTAATTTCGTTCTGGTGCACCAGAACGAAATTACAACGCATTGTCTATGGAGCAGTGTAATACACATAATCATGCATAACTCGCGAACGCAAAATCGGAATCAACTGAAATTTTGGGAATAGGTTTTTTTCGTGGATATCTAATGAAAAATGACATAAATAGAGGATGCTAGGATCACAAAATACTCCTTTAAAGTATAATTTGCACGCAATGTACGAGCTCAAACATTAGAGTTAGATAATATCTGAAATACCATTATGATACGATCTAGCAATAGAGTATTATTTAAAGTGCATACATGTAGATATCGATCTCAAATACACTCAGTTCTAATGCAATCAAACAATGATGAGATGTTTTTGTCTTAACTTTGTTTTCTATACAGGATTTGACATCTATATGATAGATAATATTTTGCACTGGAATTCACACTATGAAATTTTGACAATGAAAATCACACTGATATTTACCTCAACTCTGAAAACATGCTGAAAAGAAATTCAGTGTGAAAAATCACACTGAAAACAAACCCTTTGTTATGCAGCTATGCAAATGAGAATAATGCTCATTTTCACTGAAATATCTCTGAAAACTTTAACCTGGGGCAAATCACACTGAAAATCTACTGAAAGAATTGACCTCTTGGTAAATCACACTGAAATCGGTCACAACCAATAGCAGTGGTAATAACAGGGATTCCTTAATCCCACTGAAATTGATTTAATCACACTGAAATGAGCTGGCCAGTGCTATTGTTATGTAAATTTATCCTCTGAATCATTGCTCATTATAGCAAGTATCAAAATACTGAAAATACACTGAAATACTTCTGAAACACAATTTCAGAGTTGACTTTCTTTTGTTCTGGTCATTTCAGTGTTGAGGTTTGCTTTTCAGTGCTTTTTCATTGACAAAATTTCAATTCGCTTATCTTCCATCTGCCCTCTGAAATAACAACGCGATTTGTTACAAAACATAATACTGTCTGACATGCGAGACAAGTGTTTCTATTCAGTCTGCCATAAGTTTACCACATACGAGTAAACAGCATGTCTGGTGGTACTGTGTTTTATTTGGACGCACACATTGTGTTTTAATGAGTCTGCTGCATTTTTTGGGGGAAGGCGGTATTGAGGCATTACTGCAACATCAATCTGGAATTGAAACTAATATTGATCTAAGAAACTGTCTAGAATACAATAGAAAACTGAGTACATTTAAAGAAAATCAGGTAAGATAAGATAAGATAAGATATCGTATTACAATATATTTTGCACGGTGAAGAACTTTTGACGAATATAACGCGTGTCCGTGGCTACGTCATAAACTTACTATTACTTTCAAATGTCATAATTGATGAACAATTTATAATTTTTATCTTTTTATCAAAAATTGTAATCTTTGTCGATGCAACCTTTTCACTTATAAACTGGTTGCGCGTTTTACAAGTTCAATTAACGAGTTTTGAATGGTGACTGTCATCTCAATGCAATCAAATGACTGGTCAATGTAGCTAGTGAACGTTACGTTGACTTGTATCGTTGACGTGTAGCGTAGTATAATCACTTATAGTTATGTCAGAATACTCACAAATAATTAAGTTACCAGTCATCAGTATCTACTTTAATACTACTTAATGCATTCCGTGGGGATATTGTGGCGGCATACCTCAATTTCAAATATTAATTCGCGAAATCATATTAATGCAAGAGCTGCCTCTTGTAATCTCATGTAATGATATATGATTATCATCACTAATAAGTCAAACCCGTCACTTGATTACGGTCAAATAAAAAAAAATTCTACGGCTCATTCCACAATAAGTGCAGTTAATTCCAGTGAAATACAAAATAGAACCAAAAATGTTAAAACGAAATAGCACAAAGCAGCATATGACTTATCTCGTTTAGGGCATGAACTTTTCATTTCAGTCTAGTTCCTACGCCGCTTTAACAAGTCATATGCTATTTACTGGATGATCTCGTGGGTTATTTTGACCATCCATTATTCTTTCCAGTTCCATATACAATTTCAGCATTCATATTAAACATTCTCATTTGCAGGGACGTACCTATTGAAAGCCAATGTATTTTGTACACTCATAGATGACTTTTGAATATACTTGGTACAATAATGCATACTACGCTTATTGAGTTCAATATTTAGACAATGGTAGCCATATGCAGCCTGATGAACTGTTGCTATGGAAATTACACAATAGTAATACTGAGAGTGTAATTCCAGTCATCTCTTCCGGGATACTGATTCCCTTTATAAGATAATAAGAAATTTAGATACTTCAACGGCTAGGCTGGATCATTTGAAATGTGCATTCCCTATAAGGTCTCCAAACAGACTGCACATTCTCTATCGAACTCCTAAATGGAAATTTAGGGGATAGGAAAGTCGTGTTTAATATGGGCAATCATTTGCAGTCGAAGTGTATTATATTTAACCTGGGTGTTTATTACCTTGGTAATCAAAGTTAACACATTGCTCTCCTGCGATTCTTAAGGACCATAGTACTATTTATGCAAACTGTAGAACTGGCTTCGAGGTCTTTGCCGTCATCTGCATCTGCCCCACTATTCAAAAGCAGTAATGGTGAGAGCGGATATATGACCTTTCCTCCACCGAAGATCGAGCTGAGGACCTCTTGGACCAGATTCATAACCATTACCACTGGTCCACAACGCTCTGTCGCTGGTAAAGAGATACAGCAAATACAACGCGATAATTAACACACTCTATTGGTCATCTTTTCCATTGTATGTGTTTTAAGATCAAAGCTGGCCCAATTCAACCTGTTACCTTTCACACTCGATTTCTAGTAGAAGATTTACCTGTCAATGTGCATGCATTAAACATTTTGTAGGCTTGTTTTTGTCAGAAATGTGTAATACGATAGTATCATCGACAGTGCACAAAGGTAATATTTTGTTATGAAAAATTAAGTTTAATATCGAAACGGAAAATTTATTGCGCTATTTATTTTTTTTTTATCAATTTCGTCAATTTGAGGTATTGATTGGCATGCATATGAATGAGCATCTATATTAATGAAATGCATCGTGCATTTTGAGGTTTCTAATTTTAATTTTCGATGTGAAAACAACCTCATAGTCAAAAGGTTATACACTGCACAAAAACAATCGTCACAGTTGAGTTCTAGAGTGGTCATAATTTTTACATGATTGAATAGGAAATTTGACATTGATTTAGTGGGCGAATGGTATTTTTAGCTGCATTTTAATACCTAAAAATAATTCCAAATTGTCGAGACCTTAAAGATTTTATGACCAAGTATGCAAGTTGGAATGAAGTTATACGCTTTGATTACCAACATTAAAAAATCCGCGTTTTTTAACAATCGATAAAACGTGTTGAAAGCTGTACTTCAAACATCTCTGGCAAAACTTTTATACACCACGTGATCTCAAGTTACAATTTTTAAAGTAACCCATATATAAAAGCTCGACTATTTAAAAGTGAGGTATCAAAATCAAGCTGACAGTCTTTTAGCACATTTATAAGAATTTCAGCGTTATTAATCGATCACGGCAAGAACTCTGACCAGGCGAGCAAGTATTGACTTTGGTTTTGAGTGATGTTTCAAGGGGTGTGACCTGATCGATAACCCCACCTTCTATTTTACTCCATCAAAACTGAGATTTTAATATCACGGTATATCTCAGTAAATGTTAATGACCGAGGTACGCTTTTGCTTCCCATATCAAAACCGCTGGATCAATACAACCAACGATATTATATCTTTGATACAACTCAAAGTTAAAGTTTTGAACTAGGTATATTGATATAAATGGCATGCCTCTGTGTAAGATAGAAAACAAGAATGCGCTCTTGTAAGCGAACGAAACTGTCATAGTGTGAAAGCAATTTCTTTTATACGGGAGGTTACATGCGTGTAATTAGGGTTGTGCGAAACTGATTTTTTTTTTACAAAACTGATTTAAAACGAGTTGTTTCTATGGCCAAATTTAGCGTAGAACACAAATCCGTCAACAAGTTTGACCTCCGATGACGTTTGACCCCCTTACTATTCAAAAATTCAAAATGGCTGCCAAAATAACATATTTTTGCTTGTTTGTGGCATATTTTAGTAGATACATAGCTTCAATGTGTCTTTTTATATGTTTTGGGGGTTGAGGAACACAATTTTGACACTCTTGAGATGATTATATGTACCCTGTACAAGTTCAGTAGCCAAAAATTCAAAATGGCCGCCATGATGACGTCATTTTGCCCAAAATAGTATATTTTAGTAGATACGTGACTTCAAATAAGTCTTTTTTGTATGTTTTTGGATTTGGGAGCACAACTTTGACACTTAAAAAAACTAGAGTACCATGTATGAGTTATCAGTTGCCAAAAATTCAAAATGGCCGCCAAAATGACGTCATTTTGCTTGTAATAGCATATTTTGACAGCTTCAAATATGTATTTATCTATGTTTTGATATAGGGGGAACCCAAATTAGACACTTTTAACATAATTACCAATACTATACACGAATCATGAGGTGTCAGCATTAAAATATCATCCAATTTTGCTGAAGAAAACTGCTAAAATCTACTTCTCTAAGGAGTAGAAAATATAAACAGGATTAGTTCACGTGTGCTTATATGGTATTTCATTGCATTTGTAACTTCTACTGTGAGCAACCTGCAATTTGTATTTTACACTAGGATATTTTTCAACAAATCATCAATATCTGCTGACAAGTTTGATTCTGGATACACAGCATTTTGAGTGGATTGTCTCAGTTCTTCGCACAAAAATGTCACCACTTTCTATAATGCGAACGTCAAATTTAGTAAATTGTGCTTCATATTCTAGATTTTTTACTTTTGTCGACATGGCTGTCTCTGTCATCTAATCCCAGGAGATCCATCAATGGGATGTATGTATGTACGTGAACACCGTCTGCCAAAACTAACTTATTTGAGTTGATATCAACGACAACATCAAAGAAGTCTATGATGGAAACTGCCGACGACACGTGAATTCCTTCACAACCTCAGCAATCCTACCAAATCTATTTGATATGAACCCTTTAAAGCCAGTATAGTCGATACTTTGTGTCTCCATCCATGAAGTTTATTCATTGTAGAGGGATATGGAATGAGTAGCAGGACTTGGAGATAGTAGCTTCGAAATCGCAATAAGGGCCAATGTATGGACACTATGATCCATGCGAGGTGAACACTTTCTCTATGGCAGTTATGTTTAGCAGCTTCTGAACTCCAATTTTCCGTTCAATGTTCCTGAGACTTTATCAGCTGCATGATCAGCGCATTGTAGCAAGTGGGTCCACGTCGATCAGTTTAAACCCGTCAGGCATTTACTACACTTATTAGCAATGTTGATAAACGCCAAAAATTGAAATGGGCAAGAAGTTCTGACAGTGTTTCAGATGTTAACGGGGTATATAGTCCAATTACCCGCAGACGGTTAAAATATCAAAGCCACTAACCCTCGTGAAGAAAGCAGAACTGAAAATAAGGAAACTTGCTAGAACCATGAAACTTGCATGTACTGTGCCCGGGTAATGTGACACATGATGCTCCCAATATCTTTGCACACTTAACTGAAAAACAACTACTTAGCAAAATCTCAGGGTTACAGTAGCCCTAGATATTCATCAAATGTGACCAGTGAAAGTCGACAGTTATGTAGATTCAAATGGTGAAATTTTCCTGTGAAGTTCACCGTGACAATCTATTCAAAATGCAATGAAACCATAATCAAACTTGTCAGCAGATGTTGATGCTTTAGGAAAAAAACAAAATGTAGGTTGCTCTCAGTTACTAGAAATTACAAATGCAATGACATGCCATGTAAACATATGCAAACTAACCCTGTTTATATTTCAGCAGTTTTCTTCAACAAAATTGGATGATATTCAGTGTTGGCAACTAATTATTCGTATACAATACTGATAACTATGTTAAAAGTGTCTAACTTGTGTTCCCCTACATTAAAACATAGATAATATTTGTAGCCATGTATCTGTCAACATATGCTATTACAAGCAAAATGACGTCATTTTGGCGGCCATTCTGAATTTCTGGCAACTGATAACTCATACAGGACAAATCTCCTTATAAGTGTCAAAGTTGTGCTCACAAATCCAAAAACATATAAGAAAGACTTATTTTAAGCTATGTATCTATTAAAATATGCTATTACAAGCAAAATGGCGTCATTTTGGCGGCCATTTTGAATTTTTGGCGACTGAAATTGTACAGGGCACAGATAATCATCTCAAAAGTGTCAAACTGGTGTTCCTCAACCCCAAAAATATAAAACAAGGCACATTGAAGCTATGTATCTATTAAAATATGCCACAAACAAGCAAAAATATATCATTTTGGCAGCCATTTTGAATTTTTGAATAGTAGGGGGTCAAACGTCATCGAAGGTCAAACATTTTGGCGGATTTGTGTTCTATGGCAAATTTGGCCATAGAAACAACTCGTTTCAAAAAAAAATGATGGTGATTCGCCCAACCCTAGTAGGGTTTCCATTTAAAACATTCTTCTTCATGGTTCAAGTGACAACATTCAGAATCGGAGGTGTATAAGTGAATGAATCAATAAACGAATTACATAACGATACAGCTTCTCTAGTTCCCTCGTAGTATTCCCGACTAAAACTCGTTGTCTTCTAATCGGTCGCTAGAAGAATTGGTTCGAGACCTTTGGGACCTCGCCCTTTGAGTCGTAGCGAATTTACCTCCTCCTCTACCATTCTTCTTCTTCTTCTTCTTTTCGGCCCAGATGATATATTCAAGAATTGTTTTAACCTATTGCTAATCCTGTTACATCATCACTTCTACAGTGAATATCATTACTTTTTAAACACTTTATGGCTTATGTCTTTCTATGCTGTAAGGTATGGCCCTCATCAACTTTTAGTTATTGCATGGCATTGTTGATCACAGGAACAGTGATTCATATTGCGCCATGCACAGACTTAAACCACGAGCCTCAGCATAGACGGCGGAAGTAGGGTGGGGCGGGAGGCATGTCACCCCTAATTTCTTGCATGGGAACATCCACCTTAAATTACCAAATAAAAGAAAAGTAAAGCAATATTTTCATACGAATCGTCCTTTTTAGCACGAAACTACCGTAATTTCAGCAAAAATATGGTAAAATGACACAATTATTTTGCACGCTTCAGTACACACTATACAAGTTGTATATAATGTTTCTGTGGTCATTGAGCTTCAACACATTAGGAATTTGGTGACCAAATTGATCAAAGTCACACGTTACACGCCGTATATACCTCATTATGGCGTCGATACTGACACTTTTGAGCCGATAATAAATGCAATATACTATAACCCTCAAGTACTCAAATGTGTGTATATATTCTTTGAAGGAAATATAATTCCTTAAGTATCAACAAAGCAATATCGATTCATCCAATCAGTAAATTACTATCTCGCCACTTAATGTGTAAGCTATATCGTACTTTCATGAAATTCAATTACACAGCAAAATATACGATACAAACACTTAACAGCGATACTATTTATAAACGGTAATCTGTTAACACATCAAATAAGTACAATTCGATGATTTTTGATACCGCAAATTCGGCACCTTTGCGTTATTTATTAAAGAGATTGTGATTTTTACGTGAAACTTGAAACCAAAACGGGAACCGCCCGCGTATCACTCTAGTCCAAAATCAATTAGTATGCCCTCTAGAGGGGGAAATCCACTGTGAATTGGTCAATCGTAGAGTTCCCGTAAGGCGGTCATGTTACGGTTGGTAGAAAATCATAACGTTAAAAAAAACGCATTAGAAAATGAGAAAAATGTCATGTTTGTTATGTTCTGAAGCGATTAAGTAACTAACTTGAATAAGGAGAGTATGAAATATTTAAAAAATCCATTTGGTTTGTTAAAATACGATCTAGTAGATAATATGAGGTGAATAGATTTCGATGTTTTCGACGCGAATTCGAACGGGCAGATTGCCTATTCATTTTGTGTATGGAGAATGCCGTCAAAAATGCTGCCTGAATAGGGTGTGAGGCGGTGTAATTTATATGGTTATGTGGCATCGGGTGGACCATAGGCTGAAGTAACGGCAGTTTAAGTAAAGTTACAAGAAAACATTTAAATGTATGGTTTTATAAGGGTATATAAAGAGTATAAAATATTTTCATAATATTCAAAGACATTTTTTTTGAAAACATATTGCAAACAATATATTCTAAAATATTATCATTTAAGTGTTTACGAAATATTTGTCAAAAATGTTTGCAAAACTATATATATTTTACAATAACATTTTGACAATAATTATTCTTAAAAATGTTGCTGTAGTGTGTTTTCATATAAAACGTTTTTAAAAACGTTTCCATGACCTTTATATAACCCGACATTTAACGTTATTAAAACTTTTTATTTTACCAAAGCCCAAAATATAACCCGTTGAAACCGTTTTAAAAACGATTTTTGTCAGCTGACTAATAATAGTGTTTTTGGTATGTTTTGTGTTTTTAATACACTAGATTGCACAACACATAATCATTGCGCATGTTTTATAATCAGGCAGAAAGCCATGGAAAAGAACACGTTTTAATCTTATACTTATAATATGATTTACACGCAATGTACGAAATTGCCTGATAATTTGAAACCAATATAAGAAATTAGGGTTATATCAAATGTCAAATTCCATTATGATACGATCTAGAAGTTTTTGTCTTAACTTTGTTTTCTATACAGGATTTGACATTTATATGATAGATAATATTTTTCCACTGGAATTCAAGTCGCATAACTTCCATTTGCCTTCTGAAACAACAACACAATATCTGAAGATTTGTTACAAAACATAATACTGTCTGACATGCGAGACAGGTGTTTATATTCAGTCTGCCATAAGTCTAGCACATTCGAGTAAACAGCATGGTTGATACTACAGCAGTGATCGCCATACGCCAAGTGTTTCTAGAATGCTGCTAAAATAAGAAAATAATGCTAATTTATTGCACATTCTAGGGAAGCGTGATTAACTTTTTGAAATCGCCGAGTGGGAGGGTTTTCAATGTAATTTTTTTTGTGTTAAAACTGAAGCATCCTATGTATAAAAAAAAATATGAATATTAACTGCATATCGTGATACCCGATCGTGCTAAAATGTATGTGATTTAATAGGCAGAGAATTTTATTTAAATTTTATATACGCCAAAATATTTTCTGAATTTAGTCAAAATTAACACTGAATTGATGGTGAAAATTGTATGTAAATTTTACGTAGGTCCCGACTAAAGATTACTGTTTCGTCTTCATGGGAATCTAATATGTTAATATCTGAAAGAAACTTTCGAGCCCCACCTCTAGCTGCGAACAAAATTTCCTTTTTTTAAATTTCATATTATGTTAGGGAAATGTGGCTGGGAGAATTTATGTATGACGAACAGTGGTGTGGTCTGATACTATGTTGTATTTGGACTCACATATTGCGTATCATACACTCCTAGTGAGAACCAATCAGAGCAAACGTTAGTAAATTACTAGACGTGCTTAAATGTTGAACAATTGCACGGGCGCGCACTCTGCGTAGTATGCGCAGTGCTTTCGGACGCGGCCATTTTATTTGCTGGTTGATGCATTTATTTGGAGAAGGCGGCACACAGGAGTGGGTTAATATATTTGAATATATGAATACAAAAACCACCCAAGTCCATACTTTGGCCAAATTGAGTTAAGCTCTATTTATGTGCATGTCGCATGACGGAAGATCAATATCATAGAAAGCTGGTTTAAACTAACTTTTATTCAATTCATTTATTGGAGAATAGAGAGAGAGAGAGATAGAAGAGATCGCCAGGGAAAGAGGATATGTGTGTGTGTGTGTGAGGGGGGAGGGGGTAAGGGTAAGGGAGACAGAGAAACAGAGGGGAGCGAGCAGTGGAAGTGGGAAGGGAAGGAGGGGAGAGGGGGTTCAAGAGTGGAGTGGAATAATAGGGAAGAGTCGATATCGAGTGTGGGGGAGGGGAGGAGGAGGTTATATATAGGTGGCGGAGGGAACATAGGTAAGAGGTATGGGTTGTGCTTTCTAGGGCACAATCTAATTCATAATCAAATCATCTACATCATCATGCATCGTTTATATTTCAGACAAATAAACAAAACACCCCCACCCCTCAATATATGCACATGATTTCTACATGTAGGCCTAGGTCTCGTATATATCCATCCTTTATGTCTCTCATCCATAACTTATCAAACGAACCTCGGAACTCGGGTGTAAGTTTATGGTGTCATGGAAGTGTGCCACCTACGGCAAAAGTCGCCCGCGTTGATAGATATCGATAATGAAAATGTTAGCACAATAGGCTATTATATACGTATGGTTATAGGCCATTATAGTTTTGATTATATATACCCTCTTGTGTCCTCCCAGCACAATAGTGTTATGATTGCATACCAGTTCATCTCCACATTTTAATCCCTTGATTTTTGGTTTCTGAACAATAGAGAAACCAAAACTATATATTTGAAATGAGGGAGTTGCAAGTGATCAGCATGATATGGTTCAATGCAGAGGTACCTCGTGAACGTATCAGTGCAGCGCGGTATTTTCACAAATTGTTTTCACCTATTGCTACGGTAATTAATCCGATTATTACGTAACTTCGCCAGCGTATACATGGCAACTATGTAGTACACATTGTGTACCTATTTGTGTATCACTCGATATATGATAACATGGGTATAACAAGCAAAATACGCAGGAATGGTTTATAAAATCCCTAGCATTTTTCTTTGTGTGTTCGATATTGCCTATCGTCTGTGGGTATTGGCCGTAGAAGTTAGGATGTATAGGATTAGCTATCATAGCAATAGGTTAAAGCAAAGAAAGTATCTGCAAAAGACATGCATAATTCTCACGAAATCCTCATTTAATGTTTGAAACGATCATTTTTAGGTATTTACGCTCAAAGCTAGAAGAAGCTTGAAGAGCAATTGTTTTTCACGTTTCCTGTTAATTACGTTAAGATATTGAGTAACATAATTGAAAGCTTATTCCGATCAAACGCAGACAATATGCTATATCAAAAATGTTATATTGGATAAGGAACGCAAGTAAGTGTACATTCAAGTAAATGAGACGGATGTCGGAAATCGTAAACTTGATGTTGTTACATATCACAGACATATCTACAAACGAACCATTAATGCCCATCTCGTCATAGTTATGCTAATATCCAACATGCCAGCTTTCAATCCATGACCAACACTGAGCCTCTTATCCACTGCTTAAGGATTCGCCAACTGAGATTCCTGGAGCATTCTTTGTTATGTAGCCTGCTCGAAGACCGGACTGTCCACGTATCGCCGATGTAACATAGATTCAAATTACAGTAGGGTATAATGAAGGCATTCAAGCAGAGCAGGTAGCCGTACTTGTACTCTGCATGGAGAAATCCTGTAATCTCCTCTCCCCAGCCGAATATTGGGGCACAAAAACTCAGCTTTGATATCTAATTTACCATCCACTACACAGGAAGAGGAAGCCCTGGCGACTATATACAGTGTATCCTGTTTTCTCCGTATATTCAGCACCTGCTGTGTGATTTCGATAGAGAGCTGTATATCCTGACCGAGGTTGGCCCAAAATTGAAGCAGTATAGAAGGAAAGCACGCAGTCGCGTACTCCACATTGACAGAAAATTACATTCCAATCACATCTTATCGTTAATAAAATCAAACACCAAACATTACGCACCATGTAAAGGGAATGTTAGTAATTCACATCGAAGGAGTTTATACCTAGTTTACACCAAGATGCATTTTGGTGCAATTACGAATAGTTTGAAAGTGAAACTCTCCCCTAAATTTGCCAAAAACAACAACCAAAAAACAAACAAAAATAGATAATCTTCGACAGCTCTTTCTTTCCCACAGCATTCAGAATTTGTAAAACTTTTTAGTTTCCGACATTTAACTGATTTATTCGTGTTGTTTTTCATTAAAACACATCTCCGCGTCATATTCCTTACAGCATTTGCAATAGGCCTTTGAAAATATTTTTGTTGTTGTAATAATAATGTTTCACAAATTAGATTACGCACCTAATAATATAGTTAACAACTAAAGTGCGAGAATAATCATCGAACATTATTATTAATAAACCTTATAGTTGAAGAAGACACAAATTGAGGTTTATATCATATTATGAATACGTTGATACCTTTAGGGAAATATATTCCTGATCAATATTTTTGCAATTCTTATTTGTACGTTGTGAGCTGGCGTCAAGGCAATTTCAACTATATTTGAATTTTATTCTCATTAAAATACCAATCATCGCTTTGATGACTTATGCGTTTTTTGGCAAAACATTGGATATACGTAAGTATATTGACTTACATAAAAGAAGGTGAGACGTAAAGTTGAACCAGGTCGCCGCCTTGATTGATTGGTTCTTACCATGTATGCCTCGTCTCAAGTTGAGAGTGCCATGGACATTTTGGCAGTGTCAGAATCGAATCAGTACGTTTACTTGGTTTGGTCGTCAGCGAACGGACAAATCGCCAATAGCACAGGTTAACTTTCTAACTGCAATAGATTAGAAATGTCTTATTAAATTAATGGGTTACTTCAGGTATGTGACAAAATCACCCTTAACATGCGTCTACTTACATAAATAATACAGCATATTGACGCTACTATATAGCCGTCATAGTGCCGCCATGCGGAGAATGTTGGTACTTGTTTTGGTATAGTTGGAGATAGATCAAAGCTATTACGATATGAAATAGAATTTTACACACTTAATTTAGTTTACACAATATGATATAGTGCATTTTTGTATTATACCGCTGTGTTGTTGGGTTGGAAATATTCCTTTATTCTCATCACGTATGGAAATGCAGGAGATTCAAATATCTGACTCACTTTGGTTGGGTATCAAAAGGACTACGTATCCATGATTTACACGTAGGTATCTCATATGGGCTATTTGCCTTCGGTCATGGTTGCTTAGTTTGGAAATGAGACGCGCGGAAGATAGAGTGGACGAGGGCATTGGGGTTCTTTAAGCAATGGTTACGTTAATGGGACGTTTTCTTCTCAATTGAAGTTGTTGAAACCGCTAGGGACAAGGGAAAGGGCAGTATTATTATTATTATTATTATTATTATTATTATTATTATTATTATTATTATTATTATTATTATTATTATTATTATTATTATGTATTATTATTATTATTATTATTATTATTATTATTATTATTATTATTATTATTATTATTATTATTATTAGTGTTATTATTATTATTATTATTATTATTATTATTATTATTATTATTATTATTATTATTATTATTATTATTAGTGTTATTATTATTATTATTATGATGAAGGTCAAAGTTGTGACCGAAAATTTGAGGTACGTCTTAATTTTGTGTTGAGATCATAAGTTTAAATTTACAATTATGAAGTCTACCAACACAGATGAACTTTCATGCTATTATTATTATTATTATTATTATTATTATTATTATTATTATTATTATTATTATTATTATTATTATATATGGAAAATCCTAGTCGGTAAAGTGAACAAGAAATTCACATTTAGTTATGTATGTATACTTAAAATTAAGTGATGATATTATTACAGTAACCATCTATACATATCAATGATTCTAATTGTGTTGATGTAATGAGCTATATTTGGAAATGATGTAATATGCTGTAATATATAATAAGGCCTGGATTAACAGCAGCAGTGTAGAGTTTAACCGGGAACTATGTGAAACTTATGTTAGCCAGTTGTGGTAACGTAAGTTACCATAAGATCATTTAAGGATTCTAATCTCCGTAGTTTTGGTACATGGATTCAAAACCATGATTGGGATGAAGTTATTAACACATCTGGGGTGCAAGCCAAAACTGACACCTTTTATGCTCAGTTGAATGATGCAATTAAAATATATTTTCCATTGTAAAACATCATGAATCTGATAAACCATGGATAACTCAGAAAATTAAAAATGTGCCAATCTGCCTTCATGCAAGGTAACACAACTCAGTGGAAGTTTTTACACAATAAAATCACGCGTTTAATTGAGCAAACAAAAATGAAATATTATGCTGAAAGAGTAAGACACTTGCAAAGAACTGACAGTAAAACCTGGCATCGCCGGGTTATGGTCATGACAAGGAACTGTTCAAATGAAACATGTATTCAGGTGCCAGGGGTCCAAGCTAATAGACACAATGAAATTGCAAATGTCATCAATTGTAAATTTGTGGATGTTTCTGCTAATTTAGAGTCCCTTGATAATTCTAAGCTCCCATCATACTTACCAGCAAGGAGCTCACCACCATGTTTGCACCCATGGAATGTGTATTCAGTTAAAAAAAAAGATCAATGCATCAAAAGCTACAGTCTTGTCAAAGAGTTTGCATACGAGCTGAGTGTTCCTCTCACTGACATCTTGAACAGCTCGTATACTGAGGGGACGGTTCCACACCAGTGGAAAAAAGCGATCGTGATTCTTATCCCTAAGCAGTGTTGATGACATTCAACACAAAATAGATCCCAACCAATATGATAATGTTTTAGGAGTCTCAACCTCACATTATCTGGTTAGTCTGATACATTTGCTACACACTGGGGCTAATTTATCACAAAATGTGGGCACGGTTGTCGTGACGGATTTTTCAAAAGCTTTTGACTTCATAGACCACAATTTACTCATCTCCAAGTGTATTCATATAGGAGTGAGAGAATCTCTCATTCCATGGATTTGTAGTTTCATTTCTGGTAGACAACAGTGTGTCAAATATAACCAAACTTTATCTGACTACAACAATTTAAATGGGTGGGGGGTTCCACAAGGCACAAAGATCATTATCAATGATGCAGCATCAGATGCTGATGCTAGTGTGTGGAAGTATGTAGATGACCTATCTTTGGCACCAAATGTATCCCATCCCATCGCTGCAAAATGATCTGGACAGTTTTGTTGATTGGTCAAAAAATAACAATGTGACACTAAATCCACCCAAGTGTCATGGGCTTCAGGTTTGATTCATGAATGACCCACCTGCACCAACAGTGTCTATTGACGATGTTCCTCTTCAGTTTGTAAAATTTGCTAAAATTCTTGGCATTTGGATACAGGATGATTTGAAGTGGGACAAACAAATTAATGAAATACTAAAAAAACAAACAATAGCCGCATGTATATGCTCCGTACTCTTAAAATAGTTGGTTTTACCTCTGATGAACTTGCAGTTATTTATAAAGGATATGTACGGCTATTGTTAGAATATGGTGATGTTGTATGGGATTCGTCTTTGACATGTGAACAGGTTAATTCTCTTGAAAAAGTGCAAAAAAGTGCTGGCAAAATAATAGTTGGCAAGAAATACAACTCATATACTGATGCAATAGAAGAATGTGGAATTCAGACTCTTTCTGACCGTAGGAAAAATCACAGTGTGAAATTTGCTCAGTCTCTGCCAAAATGTGATCGTACGAGCAATCTCATCCCCCCTACAAGGCTTTCAATGCATGGCAGAGAATTGCGCAATTCAAATTCCATCACTCGTTTACCTTGTAGAACTGAGCGGTTCAGAAAGAGTCCAATTCCACACTTCATCAACTTACTTAATGCTTAAAAATTGATGCTTTGTTTCACCCAATGATGCAGTTTAACATTTGATGCAATTTAATTATTTTGATGTGACAATTTTTATGGTATGGGTATGAATGTGAATAGGGGTGATTTGGTGTGTGTGCGCATTGTTTGGGGTGACTGTATTTGGTAATAAGAGGTGCGCTTAAGAGTGAGTGAAGGGATGTGTGTATGCGAGGACAAGTGTGGAGATAAGATTAGTTAAGGGGTTTGCTTTCATAATTATGTGCAATATAAAATTCGTGTTTCTCTTATGCTTATTTGATGCTTATTTGATTTGGCGTATGGCGCATATTATTTGGGGTCACTGTGTTTTGGAGTAAGAGGTGCGCTTAGGAGTGGGGGGGTGCGAGTGTGGTGTGATGGGGGGTGAGTGTGGCTTTTATAATTATGTGCAATATAATATTTATTATAATACAAATATGTTTTTTCTTATGCTTATTTCTTGTAATATTGTATTTTAATAACTTTTATGTGTAATAATAGTAAATAATTTTGATGTTTTAAGATTGTAAAAAAGTAACGCAATTTGGCTATTTACCATATATTTTGCATAAATATGAAATGAAATGACAGACTGAAACATCTCTATCAACGACTGTAGTATTTTTCTGGATTAACATAGTGTGTTTTCTGACTATCGAGTGGAGCAGATAGCTTGCTCAAGAGAACACTTAGAAAAAGGAAATGTCAAACTTCGATCACAATTTGAAGTTCATAGCGATCAAACACATATATGGCATAGTACAATGTATTTCTGCACAATAGTGAAAGCAAATGAATATTTGCGAACCTCACGTGCGTCCGTGGCTATACGTCATTAGCGTCCAAACCTCCTAGAATTATTGATATGCTCCTTTTTGTTCAATTGCAAGGTCCAAGTAGCTAATAAACGTTGATTTAATTTGATATGTGACGTGTAGCGTGTAGTCATTTATTAATTATGTCAGAATTCTCACAAATAATTCATTTACAGGTCAGCAAGATCCACTTCAATACAACTTTAATGCATTACGTTGCAATATTATGGTGGCTACATCATTTCACATACTCAACAGCTTCTTGCAAACAAATACATTGCATTGCTCTATGACATGTAAATCATTTTGACAAAATTGAATACTGCAATATCATGTTCAAGTCCAAACAAACGGAGTCTATTTTCTTTGTCTCCATTAAATTGGTTTTTAAAATACATTTTAGTTAATAGTAACATTTTGTAATAAGTAATTTCTGTGATCGTAATACGATAGTATTATTGTCGAATTCAGATACAAATTAGCATGAATAAAATATTTGGAGCAACATACAAAAGGAAAGACAAGAGTTGCATTTCACATTTTTTCTTCTTATGGTTTATCTACCGAGCTACATGAGAAATTGGTCATCAATAATTAGGTATACGCACTAATTGGGTCAGCTTAAGGGGGTGGGGCTGCGGTTCATAGCCCAAATAAGTTCAGTTAATTTAAAGTAGAACCATATAATGGCCAGTTCTGTCGACCAATGTGTTTTGATATTACTATTCCTCAACCGCCCTGTGGCACTGGAGAGAAAATGTAAATGTAGGTAAATGTAGATACTTCGATTGAACAATTCTAACTTGTAAACTCTAGTCGACTTTGATATTTTCATAATCTCTGCTTGAGATAATGTTATCCATTCTGTCAACCCGACACGAATGAACAGAAAGTATCGCTTCTGTGCAAAATTCCACCCCATTTAGTTGCACTCCAGATCATGTGATTTTAAGTGTTGGATGAAGCTAATGCAAGACTGACAGAATGTTGATAGGAAATAGCACAAAGCAGCACATGACGTATCTTGTGTTAGCGCCTGCACACCACTTATTAACAAGTCGAATGTTATTTACTGGATGATTTCAAGAGTTATTTGACCATCTTGTATTCTCTCGAGTTCACGATCATGCAATTCCATTATTTAATAAGGTATTAAACATGCTCATCTTCAAGGACACAGTTCGTGAACCATAATATGCTTGTTCACATAATGAACGTTAAATATATCGTGTACAAGAAATCATACTCCTAAACATGAGTTCGAATATTGAGTAACAGTTGCCAAATGGAGGCCAATGAAAATGACATATCAAATCAAAGTGATTCAATCTATAATGACTCAAATCATCTCTTCAATTATAAAATATATTTCAAGGGATAGCCTCGATCACTGAAGATGGTGACTTTCTTATAGAGTTGCCTACTATGGCTTCTCCAATGTGGTTTTAGACTGTTGTGTTCAACTTAGCTACACGGAGTGACTTGCTCAGTCTAGCCAAACACTTTTTAATGTTTATCAGAATACAGTTTACACCCAGACACCTTTAAAAATTGTCTGGTCCCCTTATAGCTCCTAGCGAGGGTTTCTCCGTGCGTAGCTTCTATTGCTACTCCGCCATTAGTTTAGTTTAAAACTGAGAGTTCGTTCAAAATCCGATGAGAATTCGTTCAAATCCGATGAAAATTAGACAACACGATGAAAATTGAAAATTTACTCTTGCATAGCTTTTAAGTGCATCTATCATTCTAGAATTCGTTCAAATAGACAAAACAATGGGAATTAAATATGTTCTCATTTCTATGAAACTTTACACCCCATGGGACTGATCGGGGCATGCTTTAAATAATTAAAAAATGATAAATAAATAAATTTTGATTGATACAGAGCCATTTTCCAGAGACCACTAAGCGCTTTGGTGGCGAATGATCAGATCGCATCAACTATGCCGGATGCAGCCGACCCCATCGCAATCTTTTCCGCAGTTAGACTGTAACATCCATCAACGAGCTATACAGTTCCCCAAATTCCATTGGTTGAAGAAAGTTGTTGATAAGCAAACAACTAATGACTGTTTCTGAAAGCCGGTGGAAACCGGAGATCCCGGAGAAAACCTGTGAGAGCGAGCATGGAACGGATAAACCAAGTGCACATACGGCCCTTGGGCACGGTCGGAGCTTGAAACCGGGATCCAGTGATGTAAGGCGAGGGGGAAAAAACTGCGCTAACTCGCTCCCCCTTTTATAATTATCGTGTTTAAATGTTTCCTTTAAAACAATATGACAGGTTGTGTATACAATTAATTAGTATTTCTGAACCATTTGGAGGAGTATAAGAACGCCCGGTCCCACAGGGTTTTAAGTTGAATACAAATAAGCAAATTTTCAATTAGACGGCAGAAAAAATGCTTATTCTACTGACTCGATTGACCCATAATTTGGATTTGGATTAATTTTGGCTAAACATTTTGAAAAAATGTTTGCAAAAAAACTTTTTTTTTTAATTTGTAAGATTTTTAGAAAAAACAAAAAACATCACGCTTGACCAATTGACCCTACTTGTAAGGTCCGTGCACCGTAGAAAATGTTTTTTTCTCGCTTTATCATCAGTTTGTCCAATTCACATTAGCTTTTGGAAACATTCCATTGTGTGATTATATGCTGTGAACATTTGTCCGTCTGTGCTACCTAGCTTAGATAGTCTGCGATGGTAAATATAATTAGTATATTATCATTTATCAATCACCATGATTATTGCACATGTGACATGATTTTCAAGGCAGTAATATGATATTCTATTCAAACCTACCATCAAAACTAAAAGTACTTCAATGTTGCGCTCTATTTGAGGACATTTCATGAAATCACATTTTTCTCATAATCTGAGTCAGCAGATGTATAATTCTTTTTAGACTCCGAATATGTGATTAACAACTTTAAGTTTAAGGCTTAACGTTTCTTAGAATCAGTAATGTCAGGAATTATATCCCCTCTAATGATGTGAACTTACTTTTTTGTACAGAGTTTATCCTTTTGAATATATGGACATGCTTGCACGAATTTTTATCAAACATTATATTCCAACCTCAAATAATTGCATTATGTCATATTTCTGTTTGTGAGATTATAAATGTATTTTTTTCAGTATTTCGTTATCAATACCTGTAATGGACGATAGAACGTAATTTGCTGACATAATCATGCATAGGAACAGTTATCTTGGATACCGTCGATAATACAAGAATGATACCTTCTTGTGTGAAATATATGAATAAATTTAAATTGAATAGCGTATTATTCATTTCTGACAAAAACAAGCAAACAAAATGTTTAATGCATGCACGTGGATTGATAAGTAATCTTCTAGGAATCGACGGTTGAATGACAAAAACAAAGGAGATATTAGGTGAATGCCGAGTGCGGTTAGCGTATGTTAAAAGCTTGTTAAGTACCATGCAAAAACAAATGAACTAAGAAAGTAAGTTTAGGATTTATAAGGATTATGCTAATTGCCATACCATTCAGTAAATTCCATTACATAGGAGTCGAATTCACAGAAAACTAAAACCATACTTCAGGCAAGTAAATAGCACTTGAGATCTCTTTAACTGCGTGGGCAACCACAATGGAGCTGCCCAGCCAGATGATGAAAAGAAGTTCACTATATTTACCTCCTTGCCATAATTCGTCAACAGAATTAACGCTTTCTTTAAAAGGTCCAAGGACTAATTGGATTTTAACTTACGGGAACAGACTGAGCAGCATTGAACAACAAACACAGATGATTGAGTAAAAACACCGGTAGAATTTTTTTGTTAGAATTCTTTCAAAAACGACAACAGTTGGGCAAAAAAATAAACTTTGTTAAAACAAGTATGTCCTTTGTTTTTTTAGACTACTAAAATGCAAGAATGCTATCATTTAGAATAATTAATTCAACTCTCTGGTAACTCTGATGTACGCAAAAGATTATTTTATAATATAAATGCGTATTGCATAACAACACCTACAGTGGCTAAAGCTTAATATTCTAACTATATCACAATGCAATTGTGAACTAATGCTTTTACCGGTTTTCTAAATTAAATTGGGATACATCTCTGCTTTGCAGCAGATACTTTTAATGGTCCAAAGCCTTTTGTTAAAACTGACATGCTG
Organism: Amphiura filiformis; assembly: GCF_039555335.1. Classification (NCBI taxonomy): domain Eukaryota; kingdom Metazoa; phylum Echinodermata; class Ophiuroidea; order Amphilepidida; family Amphiuridae; genus Amphiura; species Amphiura filiformis. The sequence goes on from NC_092629.1 coordinate 9,153,919, forward strand.
ACAAATATTCAAGACTTTATTAATTCTCATGGTTAAATGCATTGTAAGGCATTAACTTTATCACCTTGATCATATTTATGGTATTTATGGACAGTATTGGTCAAAAGAACGTAAACATAAATTCATCACAATTGTCAAGGAATACACATAAAAAATAGCAACAACAACATCAACAGCTGTGATAACAACACCAGTGTCAACAAAATTTTGTCAGAATTCATAACTCGCCGACAGGCGGCGATCCATGATAGAGCAACAATGCCGCGACAGCAAGCCTTAAATTTATTGGCTTACTAAAATGTTGGTATGCTAGTTTAGGTTGATGTTTTATTAAACAATACATCGCAGCCAAAGGCTGACTTTATTTGACTTACTTGACTTAAAGCCGTCCTCCTGAGGTAGGTCTCGGAGATGGCTTCCCAACTAGTTTGAGTCTCCACAGCTGTCTGTTGGTGGCCAGATGTCCTGCCGCTGCAATTGATGGTATTCCTGTCTCTGAACAGAAGTGCTTGATATCCTCGAGCCACTTTTTTCCCGGTCTTCCTCTGGGTCTGTTGCCTTCTATGTGACCTTCAAGCAGGATTTTTGGATATCGGGTGTTGTTCATTCTTTTCACATGACCAAAATATTTGAGTTTTTTGGTCATGATAGTTGTAGTCAGTTCTTTGTAGTAATGTAGTCGCTCCCTGATGCTAGTATTTCGGATTCTGTCTCTACGTGTGACTCCTAATATTTTCCTCAAGCATGCCATTTCAAATACTTGCAGTCTCTGTTCATCTGATTTCTTGAGTGTCCAGGTTTCGGCACTATATGTGATGATGGATAGGACCAGTACTCGGTATAATTCAAGTTTGGTTGAATATTTGATGTCTCTCGACTTCCAAATGGGGTTCAGCTTCTGCATGGATCCCATAGCAAGACCAATCCTACGTTTGATATCGTTTTCATTGCTGGGGGTTTCTGATATTACCCCTCCCAGGTATACGAAATCCTCCACCTGCTTGAGGGCTTCCCCGCCAATCAGAATATCAAGTTTCACTTTTTCTCTGTTGATGACCTGGACTTCAGTTTTGCTGATATTAATAGTAAGTCCAAACTTCTTGCTGAGAGTATCAACTCTTGTAACCAGAAACTGTAGGTCTTATTTTGTTTCAGCCAGGAGGACAATATCGTCTGCGAAGCGGAGGTTGTTGATGTACTGCCCTTGCACTTTTGCACCTATCTGTTCGTCTTGGATAGCCAACCTTAACACTAGTTCCAGCAGAATGTTGAAAAGTTGTGGAGACAGTATGCATCCTTGACGAACTCCTGTCCTAGTGGTAAACCAAGGTGTAAGCTCTCCATTGACTCTTACAGTGCTTTGAGATGTTCCATAGAGTGCTCTTAGAAGATTGACGGTCTTTGACGGGTAGCCCAGGTGTCGCATGGCTTGCCACAGACCCTCTTGCCATACAGTGTCGAAGGCCTTCTGGTAGTCTATATAGCAGCAGTACAATGGTTTCCGTTTTTCGTTGTACTTTTCAGCCAGTTGTCTTAGGGTGAAGAGTTGGTCTATGGTGCTCCTTCCCGGTCGGAAGCCTGCTTGGGATTCAGCAAGTATTTCCTCTGTTCGGGTTTGCATTCTTTTATGGAGTATGCTACAGAATACTTTTCCTGCAAGGCTAAGGAGGCTGATCCCTCTGTAATTGGAGCAGTCTAACTTGTCCCTTTTTCTTATAAATTGGAACAATAACAGCTCTTCCCCAGTCTTCTGGAATTTCCCCCGTGTCCCATATTCTGTTGCACAGTTTGTGTATAATCCTGACACCTGGTTCTCCTGTAGCTTTCAGTTCCTCTGCTGAGATCCCATCAAAACCAGGGGATTTGCCTGTTTTGAGATGACCGATGGCTGCTCGAACTTCGTCTATCAGGATGTTTGCTTCCTCCCCTTCTTCAGGAATGGTTGGAATTGTTTGGAGGATGGAGGTGTCATCAGGACTGACTTTGTTGAATAATTCTTCAAAACTTTCTTTCCATCTATCCTTGACTTCCTTATCTTCAGTTAGCACGTTGCCATTTTGTCTTTGACACTTGACATTGATGTTGAGCGAGTCCCTGTGATTGTTTTTATGGTGGCATAAATCTGCTTGGTTTTCTTTGCTTCATGCGCATCATCCACATCTTTGCACAGTTCACGCAGCCAGTTGTCTTTACACTCTTTCGACTTCCGTTTTATTTCCCTATTTAGAAAGTTGTACTTGGGTTTCAGAGTAGGGTCCTCCAAGCGCTGCAGTTTCACTTTACTTCTCTGTCTGCTTAACTCTAGGACCTCAGTACTTATCCATGGCTTCTGTTGTTGTGGTTTTTTCTTTCCAAGAAGTTTATCAGAAGTTTCATTGATTGTATTTCTGATGTCATTCCATAGGTCTTCAATCCCGACATCAGTATCTGGGATGTTTAATAGGGGTTTGAATCTACCACCTATTGTCACTTCATATGACTCTCTAATCTCTTCCGATTTGAGTTTTGTAACCTCGTAGCGAGGAAGTCTGTCGGGCTTTGGTCTCACTTCCTGCTCGACTCTCTGCCGAGCTTGGACCATCGAGGTGTGGGAAGCAATATCGGCGCTAGGGTAGCTCCGTGAGTTTGATATGCTGCTATTCCATTTTGTTGAATAAGAATGAAGTCAATTTTGTTCCTTGTTGTACCATCTGGGGATTCCCAGGTCCACTCACGGCTAAACTTTGATTGTTTGAATTTGGTGTTTGATATGCAGAGGTTGTTGGTGGCGCAAAAGTTTAGGAGTTTTTCTCCTCTTTGATTTCTTTCACCACAGCCAAATTTTCCAAGTATACCATTCCATGGTTCCCAATCCTTGCCTACTTTGGAATTGAAGTCTCCCATCACTATCAACATGTCTTGGGATGGGGCTTCATTTATAGTTCGTTGTAGATCTTCATAGAACTCATCCATTTCTTCTTCAGTGTTGCTGGTATTTGGATTATTAATTAATTGTACCCCCTCCCAAGATTGTTGATCCTTCATAAACAAATGATTGTTAATCCTTCATAAACAAAACGCGCGCGTTTACGCCCAAACGACCTAAGCTAATCATAGATCCATTTTAGTGATAACATTTACCCCAACACCTTACCAGGGGGTAGGACCGGCCATCAAAAATAACCATAGAGGGGAGGTCGTTGAGGCATACCATTGGTACCTAGAGTAAAACAATGATTTTCATTTCGCTCTTGTAAAATTATTCCAAGAGCTAGTGACTTTCTACTTGTTAGCTTCTGTGAATATCGTGTTTTGTAGCAATATTAATGTTTATAAATTAGATTTAGCTTATTTTAAACTGTTGTGATTTGGTAGTTCACAGCATGTTACAAATGGTAGTGAGCTTTGGCAAAAATTGCATTGTTCAATTCATAGCGAGCGTGTAGAAGAATTAAAATATCACAGATATACTTTTATAGGTGCTGAAGTTCTTGAGTTACGTTGTGAAGAGGGCTGAAACAACAACACTTTTGTAACACGTACATAACTAATTAACAACAATAAATTAAGCAAAATATTGCAAAACATCAAGGTGTTAATTTTCAATAATATATTGATCTAGATAATGAAAATCGAGTTATAGGTTGCTTCGACCAACAATACCTCGTCTACCCTTAATAATTAAATTAAAACCAACCTGCGCATAGTAACATCTGATTCCTCGTGTGAAGCTCTCTCCCTTCTCCATATCCCCCATTCAAGGTCGTGTGTAGGGGGATGCTGAGTCCTATCAAGGGCTAACTTGAAAAAAAATCGATATAAGACCCCTTTAAATAAGGAGCTTTAACTAAATGTAAGCTGCACTCGCGAAGTAAACCACGCAGACGACGCGGCCGCATCGTTGTTAAACGGTGATGAACAACGGTGAAACATGATTGAATCCCTAAATGTCGTGCTCTCCCTTAAGATCCCAAACAAATTCGGGTTTCCCCCTCAAAATGTCCACCCCCCTCGTAAATAATGATCGCTCCCTTATTCAGTTACAGGTAACGAAATATTTCCATAGAAACAGAGAACACTATATCTGCTTTATAATTATAATAAAGCTTCATGTAGTAAATTTGCTTAATAGCGAATACAACAGTTACGTCAAAATCACATTCGCGATTTACAATAGGAAATGTTTGCCTAAAGGCGACAAAATAATTGAATAAATGAACATGTTTAACATTAGGTTATGTCATTTTCAAATGACATTCAATGCCAACAACATTATATGCAGTAAGCTTCTTTCTAAGCTTGCATGGGTTAATCGATGTATTTCGTGGGATTTAATTAAGAAATATTAACTTCAGTGTCAGTTGAATGTAATTTGATTTATGTTCACATATTTAATCTTCCAGAAATGGTTAGATAGAAAAAGTCATTGACAAGTGCATACCAAGTAGAAACCTGGAATAATTATTACCTGGAAACAACTTCGTGATTCTAGCATCCGTTTTATTGTATGGTTCAATAGATACCCACGCCAAAAGCCATTTCCAATATGTGTAATCGCTGTCGAAGTGATGTAATAATCGGATTAACAACCATAACAATAGGTTCAAACTAACGCTCTTTTGAAAGATATTAGTCTTACAGGTGCCAGTGATCAGCAGGATATGAATATTATGGATATTAATATTATATTATATAAATGCAGAGGTACCGCGTGCAGTACGATATATTCAAAAAGTGTTTTAACCATAAAAAAAATGTCAAAATTCAGTATGTGATAGTTGATTATTCCTCAACCGCATCGGTTATTTAGTTGTGTTAGGTTTATGCGTTAAAGTACCCAACAAATTCAGTTTCCGAGAATGCATTTCTTATCAGGGACACCCTGTAGTCAATGACTTGTGAAAACTCGCAACTTGTTGACTCCTACCAAATAGGGAACTGTTGCTGTGGATCTTTCTTAAGAAGTTTAGTTTGGCCATTTATATTTTAAGAAATACACAATTTCAGGAATGTGTCACAAAACAATCAGGTAATCGTGTTCAAATGTGACCACGGTTGAGGGATTCAATAGCATCACGGACCGAGAATAAATTATACTGTCTGCATAAAACGTGTTTTTGTTTTTGACCCTTAAATGTCATATCTTATTGTATAGCTTTTACGTTTGTTGGGACATTTATGCTTGTTCAACATATTTCAAATCTTAATTTCTGGTGTATCCGTTTTAAATGGGGATCCTACCCCAGATAGTAATGTTACATATCCTAGACTCTAGGATCCGTAGGGAACGTAAACAAGATAGACCCGATCTAACTTTAACCTGGTCTTACCATAAAGATTAGATTAGATTAGATCTTATTGTAGATCCTTTAAGGGCATTTACATGTTTAATTAAATGTCAGTTTACATTTTTGAATTTTCTAGGAGTAATAGATGAAAAGGAAAGATTAAAGGGATCCCTCAATAAATTCTAAAGTTAGATCAGGTTTAACTTGTTTTGTGCATACGGAACTAGAAATCCACGTGTTGTTACTGGATCAATTCATCCATGTATTTTTAACGAGAGTCAATAATTCTAGGGTTACAAATTAGAACCTTAGGTTTTTGCTAGTTTGAGTTTCTTTAAATCTGTTTTGTCTCATACATATGTTTATATTCCCAGCCTTCGGTTACAATCAGCTTAGATGTTTCAATTATATGTCTTCAATATTTACTTTTCCTTATAACTCTAGTACCAGTGGAGCAAACACAGATTTGCAGGCGAGACGCTAGCTTAACAATGTATTGTAAGTGTTAAATCTATGTATATAGTATCTTTCTCACAAATTTTGGGTTTGGGGATTTTACAAAATGCGCAAACATCGAGACGAGCTCTGTCAAAAGTGTGAGCTCTGTCACTGATATTGTAGAATAGTTTATATTTGTGTTTTCTGTTGATGTTTGTGTGGTTGCTAGTCTGTGCTTTATTATTTTGTAAATTAAACAAAAGTGAATATAATTGGTTATCTAATTGATAGAATAAATGTTTGGCTAACTTATAAGTACATTTACTTAATTTTTATTTAGTTTTTATATTCATGCATTATTATTATTATTATTATTATTATTATTATTATTTTTATTATTATTATTATTATTATTAGTAGTAGTAGTAGTAGTAGTAGTAGTAGTAGTAGTAGTAGTAGTAGTAGTAGTAGTAGTAGTAGTAGTAGTAGTAGTAGTAGTAGTAGTACACTACAGGATTCTCATGAGAGTAGCAGCGCTGCTGCTCTCGAGTACCTACGTCGGCCACCAGACCCTTGTGGCCCAGCAAGCTACAACTCATGCGAACACCTCGCCTGTCAGGTACTCCGCAGCTGAGTACCGACGTGGATACTCTGGCAAAAAAAAAAAATGAGGCAAGCAGGTTGCCATTTCTTATTTGTTTCTGTTGCCATATTGTTTTATATTGATTATTATGTTCTTGATTTATGTTTCTTATTTATTCTTTGGGCATTTTAAAGCGGATAAGTTAAGTAGGCCTATTAGTAAATAAGTAAATAAATAAGTAAATAAGTAAGTAAGGAGTAAGTAAATAAATAAGGAAATAGGTAAACAAGTATTAAATAAGTTATTAAATAAATAATTACCCAAAGAAGTAAATAAATAAATAAATAAATAAATAAATAAGGAGACAGGTAAACTAACTAATTATATAAATAAGTAAATAATTAGGTAGCCTAAATAATAACTAAATAAGTAAGTAAATAAATAAACTAGAAAATAAGAAAATAACCAAGTAGGTCTAAATAAATAAGCAACTAAATAAATAAATAAATAAATAAATAAATAAATAAATAAATATCTAAATGAGTTAGTAAATAAATAGGTGAAGATAATAAATAAGTATAAAAACAATTAAATAAAGAAAGAAAGAACTAAGTAAATTTATAAGTACATAAAGTAAATAAATAAGTAACCAACTAAATAAATAAATAGGTAATAAATAAATCAGTAAAATAACTAAAGCAAGTAATGAGTTAATGAATAAAAAATATATGAACACAAAATACATGATGCAATCTTTTCTAAACATTTCTGAAAAATAATAAATTTACTAAATAATTAAATAAGATAAAAATTACAAATGAAAACAACCAAGCTGAGCAACCATCAGCCAAGCAAACAGCTAACTAACCAATCAAGTAAACAATCAAACAAACAAAAAACCGTGCTATTTACCTTACAGAACAAAACGGAAAACAAAAGAAAAACAACGCCAACGGAATTATAATACTGTCGCCGGTGTACGGAAAAAACTGCATTGTGCAACAAGCAATTGCATCCAGATCATAACAAATTAATAATTCCACTTCAACGCGTTCGTGTGCAAGCCTTGTTGCGGGCCTTGTTGAACGCGTAGTTGAACGCGCAGTCGGCCGCGTAGTTGTACCACGGGCGCACGCGCCTTGAAGTCAATGAACTTTACGATCAAAGGACTTTGGCGACGGAGTATCTCGCGGGTGAGTACCTTCACTGCTACTTCACTGGCTGACACATGGGTACACCATGGATGCGGTTACTGTGCAGGTACTTCCGCTGAATGGCCATCGAAGTACCCCCGACCATGGTCTGCCTATAAGTCACCTACTCGGTACATCGCAGTTGACTCTTAGGTGATGCATGGTGGAGTATCGATGTAAGTACTTTGCTACGGGGGTATCTACAGTATGGTAGCCGACGCTGGTACTTTGGTGTAGTACCAACGTCGGCCACAAAGGGCTAGGGTACTTGGTAGTAGCAGCGGTAGTAGACACGAAGTACCATTGCAGCAGAGGTACTCCGTCGCCAGGAATCTTGTAGTGTAGTAGTAGTAGTAGTAGTAGTAGTAGTAGTAGTAGTAGTAGTAGTAGTAGTAGTAGTAGTAGCAGCAGCAGCAGCAGCAGCAGCAGCAGCAGCAGCAGCAGCAGCAGCAGCAGCAGCAGCAGCAGCAGCAGCAGCAGCAGCAGCAGCAGCAGCAGCAGCAGCAGCAGCAGCAGCAGCAGCAGTAGTAGTAGTAGTAGTAGTAGTAGTAGTAGTAGTATCGATGCAACACTCTTGTCCTCATTGGTTGCAAAAAACTGCTTGAAGAAAAACATCGGTACTATCATGTGTTTGACCATTTTATTCAGCCATCAAGACCCTCACCTTCGACCATGGCAGAAGACAAATGGCCCGTGTGAGATGCCAACCGGTTTGCGACTTGTAAATCATGGATGCGTAGTCCCTTTGAGCACCACTAAGTATGTCGGATTTCTTGATTCACTGCATTTTCATTACGTGATAAGAATTGTAATATACTCCCAAACAACACAACGTTACAGAGTGCACAATATGGCAATTCTTATATCTGCAACCAATGCTTTCCATCTGGAAGCCATCATTGATCCCAGCTATTTGAAGTTGCCTTCATGCTTGATAATACATACATACACTTGTCTTGGTATCTGTGGCTGTAGTAGGCAAATACTGTCAAGAACTCAGTTTTTGAGGAAGCTGATGATGAGACATACAGCCTGTCTCAAAAAAAAATGTACAAGTGGAAAGCACCCTCTTTGGCAACTAGAAATATTGTTGTGACATGGTGCTTACATCAACGTCACGGGAGCAGTCCTAGCTTTCAAATACCATTTATTTTATTCATTTTGGTTTCGGCAATTCATTAAACACAAATGTATGAATACCCCTTTTGCCACTTTTTAGAAAATACCTGTACAGTGCAGTTAATAAAAGAACATTCATTTGTATGATTAGAAATTAGTATGTAACAATTTCTCAGTAACATTTCAAAATATACGATATGCACTATTTCGTTGACATGATTTTAATCTTGCAACAGAGTGTGCAATACAGTTTGTCTTTTATCATGTCTTGAGTGATAAAGAGTTCAGAATTGACAATGATAAAATCATTTACATGTACATTTATTTAATTTTATTTATCTTTTAATCTGTTTTAAGTGGAAAAGGAGAATCATTATACCTGCTAATATCCATATATATCGATGAATGATAAATTCCGGACTTAGCTTGTAGCTTGTGTGTATGGTGAGGCGTTTCATTATATTATTTGTTTATTTATTTATTTATTTATTTATTTATTTATTTATTTATTTATTTATTTATTTATTTATTTATTTATTTATTTATTTATTTATCTATTTATTTATCTATTTATTTATCTATTTATTTATTTATTTACTTGGATTTATTTATTTATTTATTTATTTATTTATTTATTTTTCTGCTTGTTCTTTCATGACTTCAATTCTTTTATTCTTTCGCTGATTCCTTTTTCTGTTTTTGTGCAGTAGTTCGATTTTATTTTCATTTTCTCCACTTTTTCTCCGTTTTCGCTCATTTCTTATTTTTTATCCCTCTTTCATTTCCCTTATGTGAAGGCAGCACTTGCGATTACAAAGATCACAGTGCTTTATCATACTATTCCATGCATTTACTTTACTGAAAACCGTGATGATTTAGTTAGATGATAAGCTTTAAGGCACTGATAATGATTCCCTTTTAAGTATAATGTTTTTCAGTCTTATCTAATTTTTCAATATGCACTCAGTTTTCGCTTATACAGTATACTGTAAATCAGACTTTATATCTCGTCGCAATAACTCATATGCAATTCCAAAGGTCAAATGCAAAAGATGAATGAATAAGAAACATGGGCCCCAGTATAGCTTCATATCTAGCAAGCAAGTTTGGCTAAAGTCTTTGTTTGGTGTGTCAACTTGAAGAAAATGTCCCAACACATCTTCTGATAATTTTGCTTTTTAACGATAAACTACATGCACATTAAATTATGTGAAAATATCCAACACGATAATATTTTTCAAATCAGTATAATTAAGAAGTTATATGTTTACTATGTGGTTCCCAAATTTAAATAAATCAAGTCATGGCTGCCATGTTATGAGCTCGTACATAAAAGACAGTATATGGGCTTGCCTCAAAAAAGTCATTACAGTTGTGTTTGGGTAAAGTAAAAAAGCCGCGGAAAACAACAGCATTGATCAATGGAAAGTCCCGATTCAAATACATGTAGCTAATGCAGCTTACAGTTTTATGTGGAATGTCATATTTTATCTTTAGTACACGGGTTTTAGCTTTACTAGCAGGCCGTATAAGCATATCTATGCTACTCATAAATCATTGTATTGTACAGGTGAGCATCAAGCATGTCAAGTAAATAACACCAATTGAAATATATGGTACAAAGGTACCAATCTTCTAGGAACATCGGTGTTCTGTGTGATAAGATTTATTCATTCCAACAACTATGTTTTGCGACCGACGAATTGAGCCGTATTATCCCTCCCGTTACCATTGTTCATTCATCAAGAATCTGCTTCACACATTAAATGGAAGCTTTGCTGATATGGTCGATGATCATTTTCTACTGCCGCTCATGTACTTTATAATCCATATCAAAACAGCTCCAAATTTCAAATACTTTAAGGGGGTACTACACCCCTGTGGTAAATTTGTGGATATTTTTGCATTTTTCTCAAAAAATAAAAACACACTGGGAATAAAAGTTGTGTATATTATTGGGGCAAGGAATCCAATTACTACAATGAAATTTCAGTGACTCAAGACAAGCGGTTCAGTATATATGATAGGAAACAAGGTACATCCTAGCGGTACCTCTTTTCTTATCATAAATAACAAACCGCTTGTCTTGGGTCACTGAAATTCCAGTGTAGTAATTGGATTTCTTGCCCCTATAATATACATAACTTTTGTTCCCACTGTGTTATTAGTTTTTGAGAAAATTGCAAAAATAGACACAAATTTATCGAGGGGTGTAGTACCCCCTTAAAGCGATATTTAAAAGCTTATTTGTACGGAACCTGATACTTATTTATCTTTGGCTATTAGGCGCTATAAAAGTTGTTTTGAACATTACACATCATAGAAGATCAATAGAAAAGGCAATACGACACCACTGTTTGGTGCCATTAGAATAGATAGCATTCGTATTCGTATCAAAGTCATGTATCAGATATGCCGTTTTTCCTACTTTAAAAAAAAATCAGAATAGGTCACATAATTTCGCACATTGCGTGCAAAATAAGACTTGGCCTTAGCAGATATAGAATGATACGTGCTGCGAAATTCAGTTTTTCTAAACAACTATATATTGTCCTTGCATTTTCTCTAGGTGTTAGGCGGCTTTTATTTGCACAATGGGACGCTCAAAACACCAGGTTGGTGCTAGCGGCTACCCCAAATCCTGACCATGACTTGGCTCCTTGGCTTCGTCTATAGCTTAGTGTAATATAAGATTATAAATACAAGATGTATACGATGGCGAAGTTGCGTAATAATCGGATTAACTACCATAGCAATATTTGAAAACAATTTTTGAATATACCGCGCTGCACTTATCCCTGAATAGACCAGTATTGCATTCAATCTATGATTGCAAACATACACATGTAAAGAGTGTAACCTTCTTTTAGTGCGGCGCGATATGTTCAAAATTATTTTCACCTATTGCTATGGTAATTAATCCGATTAATTACGTCGTTTTACAATTCATCAACCAAGTGATGGCGAGGCTCATACCTTATTTATCAATACGTCTAAACCCTTCCCTGGCAAACTGCTGGTTTTCATGTTATGTTTATATTCCGTTTCATCCCGTATCATTAAATTCATCCCCAATTATACATGTTATAGGTCAATGAACGCGTATTACTTGTTATAGAGATATTAGACAAAATAATGCACGCGTGCTGATGTTGATGCTTCTAATGCATGTGCCCCGAAAGGGGAGTGCTTTAGACACATCAACATCAGCTATCATTGATTTACGTGTACAGCTCTCTTCCCTAATAAAAGTGAACCAATTGTGATTTTACCCTTGTTGTTGAATAAACATTATCTCGAAATTGGAACAAGCAAATTGAACAGAACAAACGGCATTTGAGAGCTAAGACTGCGCCCGTGACGTTGATGTAAGCATTATGTCAACGGTATTTTCTAATTGCCAAAGAGGGCGCTTTTCACTTGCACAATTTTGTTTTGGAGACAGGGTGTATAGTTTATATAGAGTATAAATGATAAGTTTCTTCGAACGTACATTCGGGGACAACACAACTTGTATTCTAACAATTAAGCTTTAATTATTATTATTTACGATTTTTCCAAATCGTTCGTCTAATATCATCGTAAGGACAAATTGCTGTTTCTATGAATATTTTTTCACGATATGTCACACGATAGGTTTCTTCGAACGTACCCTCGGGGACACGATAACTTGTATTCTAACAATTTAGCTTTAAAATTAACACAATTATCATCATTTACAATTTGTCCAAATGTTCGTCTATAATGACAAATTGTTGTTTCTATGAAAAATTTTTTCACGATATGTCACACGATTAAGACTATAATAATAAGAATAATAAACGTGTTATCCAAACGGCTCAATTCTTGTTATTACTTTTGAACCTAGCTTCAGCTCGATGAAAGTACACATCTAATTCACTAATGTCAAGTTACCGGCTTGTTGTTAAAAAATGTTAATCAGAATCACATAAACACTCTGTAAAGTTGCATAAAATGCAGACAGGTGCCTATACTTCCATAAAATAACAAGCTCTGTCAAATTTTAATCAGAAAAGAAAATGTTTATAGTTATATAGAAGGGTACGTTTTCATTTAAAATGTAAATCCCTTTAATTAACTTGTCATTATGTTTACTTAGTTACAGCTTGGTGAACGTACACACCTGGCTCAATAATGTCAAGTTAACTTATTTGTTTAAAAATGATAATCAGAATGCAACAATGCATAAAACGTCTGCAAGGCTGCATACATGCACACATGTGTCTACAATTTCATAAAATTGCAATCGGTGTAAAATTTTAATTAGAAAAGATAATGTTCAGAGTTATTTAGAAGGGTATTTTTCATTTTAAATGTAAAGCCCTGTATATTTGCTGGATTTTTAAAAATCTAATACTTTTTGCACATTTTTTTTACTTTCTTACTTTGCAGAGGAATTTCCTTTTTATTAGTGTGGCTGAAACTTCAATAGTATAGAAATACTTTAAGCACGGATTTTAATTCTCACTGCACGGATTATTATTCTCACTGCCCGAACATGCCAGGAGGCACGTTAAAATAGCCCCTGCCCTGACCACTTTACCGCTGGCTCGTTTTTGGTGGTCACAGATTAGCTTGAAATCGAGCAATTGGACAGTACGTGATACTGGCACGCGCCATTCATTACGTTCCCTGACATCATCTGTATTATCTAGAACAATTAGTCACCAGCACGGTAAAGCAATGTTTGCTATACTGGTGGTGCGTTTCGAGTGATTCAGTATTGCAGGCTCTGCGCATGTAATGCAAGGTGGCGCCCTAAACAAGCCCAGCTATTTATTTCAAAGTAGTATTTGGCACACGACTCTGCACACACATTTGTATGCTGGGGTGACAAAGAGAGAGGACGTGCATACTTTCAGTCATGGAAATACCTGCTCTCTATACTTCCTTCACAAATAACACTTATCATTCACTTGTTATTTTACAGAACCTGGATTCTTGTAGCGGAACTTATTTTATCGCATGTGTATGAGAAATAAAAAAAATACTTAACGTAGCTTTGGGTTGTATCATTATCATAACAAGTGTCATTGCAAATCAATCGTGATATTCCCGTGCTTGGAACAATAAGGGTGCATCAAGTCGACACTATTCATCAGTACGAGCAATTCCAGACCTGGCAAGGTCGACATTCGTCAATGTACCATTTAACAGGACATTGGATCCAGAAGCCAACCGGTACACTTCAACACGAAAGATTCTTTCACTGGAGGCCTTACGATTATCATTGCCTTTTTATAGAGCGTTGCTTTTGACAGATTTTACCTGTTGCTTGTTGTTGCTACTTATGGATAGTCGTTTCTTCTGCTGCTGTGAACAAAAACACCAACACTCTCCTAGCTTTCTTACACGCTTTAACACTTAAGATTAATACAATTAAATTCTGTATTACATAACAGTCTGGAGTCATGACATATATGGGGATGATAGAGTTACATTGTTTTTAAACATTTACCTGCCGAACTATTATGTAACTGGGTTGGTTTTTACCACTTGCGGGTCCAACGAGTTTTGTAACTGAATTGAATCGACAGTGCTAAGGGCATATAATCGTGATGCAGTGCTGGTAGCAACTGCGGCGCCACATTAAACATTCCACTAATCAATCATTTTGCAGATTGACTTTTAATGCACAATAACAGCGTCTTTATATTATCAACGAATATTAGTATTTAATACTAAATGTGCTTAATTCTAAATTACCATATAAGAATCTACAAACTATTACAACGCATTACGAGAACGTGAAAGGTAAGCTGCATACCAATCGGAACTGGTTCAGATTCAGACTCAATTACAGGACCACCTGTATGACATGCTTCTATTCCTATGAGCTAGTCTGACTTAAAGTTTCAGATTATTTCAAATTAAATATGCCTTCGTCAGCTTTTTGCCAATTTGAATGATCTATTTCCGGATTGATTGATTGATTGATTTAAGAAAACATTGACTAACAGAATCAAGTTTGTTCTATATAAAACACAGACATTTACTGATTAAATATGGATTCGTATTACTCTTCTTATTCCGATTATTACGACGGAAATTCATCTTACAACAAAACTGATTTGCCGTATGCGATAGGATGGATCGGCAAATTCTCTGGTGCTTTCCTCATAGCTGTATCTATAGTTGGATTAGTCGGCAATACAATGGTCATTTATGTCATTTGTCGCTTTTCCAAGATGAAAACAGTGACTAACACTTATATAATGAATTTGAGCTTAGCGGATAATTTGTTAATGGTAGCATTGATATTTCTATCGATATCAACTTTGTCCAACTATAAATGGGTATTTGGAGCGGCTATGTGTCACATCGTATACGCTATAGACGGGCTTAATCAATTCTGTAGCGTTTTTGTGCTAACTGTTATGTCGATAGACAGATACATAGCAGTTTGTCACGCGCGTGCTGCGAGACGCTACCGAACTATACGCGTAGCGATAGCGGTAAACATCGGGGTGTGGCTTCTAGCATTAGCCGCTGCAAGCCCGATTAACTTAGTTACTCGATACAGTAGCGACGATCAAGGCTGTGGATCGGACTTTGCCGCCGTATTTGGCAGGAAAAAGTACAATTAACACAAAGGATGTTCATAGTGTACGCCTTAATCTTAGGTTTTGTTGTCCCGTTAGTGATCATTGTCATCTGCTACACGAGTATTGCTTTACGACTGCGAAAAGTTGGCGCAAAAATTGGAAAGATGAAAAAATCGCGCCGCGTGAATCGCCTTGTCTTTGGTGTAGTTATGGCGTTTGTCGTTTGTTGGACTCCATTCTACGTCGTTCGCGTTATTAACGCCTTTAACCGGGCTTTTGCCCACTGGATCGGAGGAAGCCTGTTACTCTCAGATTTTGCTATGTGTCTGAGTTACATTAACAGTTGTATTAATCCTATTATGTATGGGTGTTTGAGTGGTAATTTTAAAAAGAGCTTTAAGAAAGCCTGGAACTGCGACAGCGGAGAGAATTATAGACACGGGACCACACCTGGAACAGGAACAAACACACAACAGACTAACAGACTGCAACAGATGCCATTAAGCTAGCCACATCATTGTTGCTAAATATGTACATTATGTAATATAGAGTATAATATATTTTGCGAAAGAGATAAATGCAAGAATGAAAAAATATGTGCTTTTATGGCGTACTTTATTTAATCCGTAACACCGTCAATGAACTTTGAATATTTGAAACCAGATTCCAAAGTCAATTTACGCACAATGGTGTGATAAACCAGGCATTTTAATAACGTGCTTATTTAATAATATACTTGCGACACGTTTATTAACTGAATGGCTATACATCTACAATAAGCCAGTACGAAAACGTTTTAAATTAACATTTTATTTTGAAATATATGTTGTTTTATTATAATGTGACGTGTCATGTCAAAAGGACACACTTTTGGGCAGGTTATCAATTTTGAGGTTTTTACAATACCTCATATCTTAAATATAGAGATATTTTGCTCCACAACGCCGTTTTCCCCAATGAAATTGGACATTGTTAAGCGAAGATATTGAGTTCGTAAGATATGGTATTATAAAGTTGGAAATTGAGATATCGGCCTTTAAAAATGTTGAGAGTAGGAATTACCTTGGAAAAATGTCTCAATACAAGATTTCAATTATATTCCAGTCTGAAACTATCAGACAATATTTTTAACATTAAAAACATCACAAATTCGCAACAAACCCAAATTGTGAAAAAAATCACCTCCGGGCAGACTTTTGGCTATTTCTCCATTTACGATCCTGTCCAAAATTGTCTCCTTTTGACATGACACGTTACATATTGTAGCGTTAAACGTCCTATCGTACGTGTTTGAGTTTTAATATGAAATAATTATTACATTGTGGTTAAAGGTGGTTACCTAGTTGTGCAAATTCAAAGGATCATAAGTGCTACTAAAGAACAAAGGTATTCTGTAAGAGGATTTAATTCAAATATCCAAAAGGCTGTATAAAAAATTGGCGTGCAACCATTCTTAAATTTTATGCAGAACATTTCAGCTATGATTGCAATTTTAGGTATACGTCTCAAACAGGTTTTTCTCTATTGAATGTTTGGTGAAAGCAAGTTACAGTGTGCCAGTATAAAAAGCTGCTATAAAGTTTGAATGCATTACAATTAAAATATCTCAACTGACTGTTTTGCTACTAGTTATGAAAGATTTCCGCACGTATTAAAATCTAAAGCCTTTGAACTATATGTTTTTTTAATGTACGTATGTATCATAATGAAAAAAATATTTGTAATCATGTTTATTGTTCATTCTTCTCTTAAATCTCGGCTTAGCTAAATATGGTGGATATTTACAGCTCAAGTTGGTATATTTTTGATTAATATTCTGGTCGATATTTTCTAGAGATGGGGTGGGTGTGTGTGTGTGTGTGGGGGGGGGGGTGCGAGTGTGGTGTGTTTTAGGTGTGGGGTAGGGGCGTGTGTGAGGTGTGAATATGGGTAAGAGTCACGAGTAGATAGATGTTCGCCGCCAAACGAGGCCATTATTTGTGTTAGCACCCCTCCAACCGTGGACACACATCTAAACGTGGACTGTCCACGGTCTGTCTATATCTGCAGGATGAGGACGTGGTGTAAAAACGCCATTTAGAGGACGTCCTCTCTTGGCGGTATAGGGGTGTACCCCTTAAATAGTACCATCTCATAGTGTGTATGTCCATGGTATGTCGATTCACTGCAGGAATGTGTGTCCTCGAGTAGAAAGTACAGTGCTTCTTTAATTTTTACGTCACCGTTTGGAGGCCCTTAAGGGCAGGTGGGTGTGTGTGTGTAAGGGGTGTCGAGGTGTGTGCGGAGGAATGTGGGTGGGTTTGCGATAAACTAATTTAAATTAAAAGATGGATAGCGACGCACAGAAACACAGAGGGTGACCATCCCATTTTATACATTCCACGTTGTATTTCATGGATTGTTACTGCTAAATATCAACACAGATTTGTAATTTAACAAAGAAGTTAGAAATGTCGATAGACTGATTAACGTATGATAAAAATGATAACAATTAAAGATTCAACAAAAACGTCTCAGTGAGATCTAAATAATATATAGTTACTCTTCATAATTTATATAATCATAAATGATGCGGTGTATACTTTCAGTCATGGAAATACCTGCTCTCTATGCTTCAACGATAACACTTATTATTGGTTAATTTACAAAACCCGGATTCTTGTATCGGAACGTATTTATGTAATGTATTATGTAAAGCACACTATTCGAATAAAATTACATCTTTAGAATCTGAACTTTTGGAATTTAGAGTGTAGTACCCGGGTGGTCATTATTGTTATACAACTTGCGCAACGCGTTAACCCATGTTGTTAACAAGCAAGTGCTGTTAGCATACAGGTGAGAATCTGTAAGCTGTATACATAATTATGCAAATCTCTATAATACTAAGCAAGATTGACGATTGGTTTGACTTTGAAGCTAAGCAACGAAGTAAACTCAACCCATAAAGTATCGAAACGATTATAGATGGTCAGATATATCGGGAACTGAAATATATAGCAAAAACTTATTTAATGTATATAAAGCGCAGCTTTCTCGTGCACATTTTGATACCTCTTTTGTTGCTCTACGATATCATTAGGTCGAGTTATGGGCGCTTGAGTGGCTTCAAGTCGGATTTTGAAAGTTGCACTTAGCTCCTATTCAAGCCAAGAAAAGATAAGACATCTTGTTCAGAGCATACGACGACGAATCCAGGCAGTGATAGACAGTAATTGAGTTGTCAGCAGAAAGAGTTCATGAGATAAGTCAGATAAGTAAAGGGTAGCAAGTATTGAAGTTGGAAGTCGAATGAGTAAAATAAAGTAAAGTTCGTGGTTAAGTAAACAGAGCACATCGATGTCCTTTGTCTTGATTTTGTGTGTGGGGGTGCGTGTGTGTACACGACGAACGCATTTGGCTTGAATAGGAGCTAAGTGCAACTTTCAAAATCCGACTTGAAGCCACTCAAGCGCCCATAACTCGACCAAATGATATCGTAGAGCAACAAAAGAGGTATCAAAATGTGCAGGAGAAAACTGCGCTTTATATACATTAAATAAGTTTTTGCTATATATTTCAGTTCCCGATATATCTGACTATCTATAATCGTTTCGATACTTTATGGGTTGAGTTTATTAACATGGCTTTTTGACTTCAGTCAACGACATTGTGTGACGTGTTTCTACAAACTCCTGATTTGGAATGTAGGTAATGTGATATACGTACTATAAAAACAATTGTTTATTTTGAAAAAAAAAAAGTTCTAATGTAGTACCAGATATACGTACAAATGTACAGAGAAGTGGAAAAGTTATAACCAATAACAGACAATTGCCCATCTTCTCTACATAACATTTACAATAATTTCTAAAGAACTGTTGGCAAAATGTATTAAAAGCAAAAAAGTAGTTAAATATATTCACAGCTGCATAAAACAGTCAAAAAGCTATTATTTCAACAAGTCGTCAATTTTGTGAATATGGCCAACATATTGACCAGCGTTTTTCTTTTGCAAAAATTTAATTTAAAAAAAAAAAAAAAAATAAAAAATAAAAAACATAGAAAAATAGAAACTATAAACTAAATCTCATCTCAAGTTAACCTTATGATAGTATATTTTGCTATTGCCTTCTGCACTTTATTTTTACGATGCATTAGTTCAAAACGTGATTGTACCCATTTTCCGTTTCCGCATTTTGTTATTACGGCTATGAGTATTGGTCGATTAGCTTTAAAACGACAGGCAATGTTTTAATGTCATATGTACTTTAATACAATTTGTCAAACCAACAATTTCTAATACGGTATGATAAAAACAACACCAAGTGCGATTAATACATTCAACATTCAATTATAGACTAAATATCACATCTGTGTGTTTTTGTTTATTACTGTTGGGGAAATAACCAAAAAAACCACTGAAATCTAATTTTAAAAAAGATGTGACCAAATTCTGCGTACTCTATTCTCTATAAAATATTTTATCTCAAAATTGGATCTACAGATATTATGTTCCTGCTTTTGTTATGTTTGCGGCGGCTGATCGCAATATAGCAGACAGTCTATGCAGCTTTCACCTTACCTATATAGATGCAGTTTAATATATTTTGAACGAAGGAAATATAGTGTCACGTCCCGGGCAGCACGTCCTACATTTTATTCACACGAATTACTTTTTTTCTTCTTGTGATAGGTACAATATGCGATTTAATCTAGATTTCTAAAAACCGTATCTAGGCTAGATATGCAATCAGCGAAGCAATGAACACGTAAGAAAGTATAACGCGCCAACTCGATGCTCGAAAGGCGTTACTTGAGCCAACACACTCTCAATATACTGAGCATAAAAAGTATCCGAACACATAAAACAAAAGCAATATCTTAAAGACACTCAACATAAATAACCAAATAAAGTATTCGATTGAATTCCAAATTTCATAATCGCTGGATACATAATTTTGTTCTGCATATTTTGACACCTCATTAGAAACGATTCAAAGCGACTGTGTTTCCGAAGTTATACCGTATGGAAGAGGAGAACAATACAAAAGTGGCACATTTGGCATATTTTCTCCTTCCCGTGATCCCAACTGGCTATTCTAACGGGCTTATTATAGCGCGACGGATCCGCTCACTTGCTGATAATGAGTGCGTTTTGAGAGAAAAGTCTATGTAACTTGTGAAATGCTCTCCTTTTTATTCAAATTGGTACAACTTTTGAGAATCAAGCTGGATCGTATCGCATGAGGTGTCAAAATACACTATTGACTAATTCATTTGAAAAATTAGGCTCAGTGTCTTTAAGGTATTGTTTTTGTTTTTAGTGTTCGGATACTTTTTTGCCAAATATAACAAGAGCGCGCCGAGCGTATTATTATATGAGACAAACATTAAAAGACATAAGATAAAAGAGGCTAAAATGACACGCGTATGATGTATCACGTAAAATATCTACTCCAATAATATCGAAACCCTAAATTCTTGTTTGCAAATGAGACACAGATCAGTTCCAATGAGCCGAAAGGAAACAATGTATGATATGAAATTACATTATCCCGTTATTATCATTCCTATAGCCAAGTATTACTGCAACAAATACAGTAATGGCTGGGTAACATATTTTTTGTAGCAAATTATGGAATTATTCTTATCAAGTAACCTATTTTATTTTTTGTGTACCTCATGTTAACAAAATGCCGTCTTTGGACTTTGTGGGTTGGATTGCGTTATGCATCTAGGCTACACATGAATAAAAAAAGAGTCCATACTTACTGCGTAACTCAATAGAGACATTTTTGCACTGTCTCCTATATTGTTGTTGGAGCAACTGCCATAATATTTATAACCTGAATATCATGTTAATTTAATAACACTCGAGTGGTAATTTGGAGAACCAGGTAGGTTCACAGTATATGGCAAGTAAGATGCGTAATAATTTTAATAAGAAATATTTTAGTGAAATAACATTTTTAATTGACACCGTTTTCATTTCGATGGAAATTGATTTTGATTAAAAAGAAGACTGGTATATCAACATCATTTGGGATTTTAGTATAAAAATAGTTTCATAAAAAAAACCTGTTACCTCATTGAAAAGCCATTTTGTTTGAATGAAACATGGGTGATAATCCGAGACTTTGGAATTAAATATTGGTTAATCACTTCCTATTTGAAAAGCCAAGATTTTACTTAATCTTTTAAAATGAAGTAAAGAAGAATTTTCGAACGAAAATCAAGATTTTCTGATAGATTTGTTATTTTCTGATAGATTTTTTGAACGTTTAACTTGCCAGTCAGGTAACTTATCATTCGAATATCAAGATAATTTCTTGCGAGACTCAAGATTACGAAATTATTATCGGTTTTGGGTAAGATTTCAAAGCAATCAACGTTTTCAATAAGTATGTTTCACATACTGCAGTTACTGTCCGTTTTCCTATACACAATACACAGTGCTCTTTCCCATTGACGCGTGACCTCTACAAATAGCCTACGTTAAAAGTATGGGGATATGCCTAGTTAACGTCGCTGTGTGAAAAATAACCGGCCAATATTAAAAGTACTCTTCTAAAATTCTAGACAATATAGTTTTGTAACATGTCCTAAATTTTTAGCTAATTTAGATGTTTGGAAATATGCGTACTTTGGTGTTTTAGGAAGGATATGTAAACGACAGATAACACCAAAAATATGAAGAAATTATTTCCAAACCGTGTTAAGTCTGCAAACCACCATGTTTCTCATTTTCAAGAACGCTGGTTAACAATAAGCACGTATTGTCTCATTTCGTAAACAAAGACCACACACAATTGTTCTCTAGCGCTCGCTTTATAATCGTTCACCCAACTGAAAGAGTAATCCCAGCTCATTGCTCCATTGTACGTGTAAAGCAGACACATATGTTGTGTGTATTTAACCAGAGAAGATATGATTTAATCAGTTGAGCTGTTTTCAATGAGTGTTATCTTGGTTTAATAGCTTTTAATGGGGTTTAAGTCCTGCAAAGGTCGAGTTGAATTCTACTGTAGACATCATGATGCGTGTCTATGGTATGCCATAATAATTCATCGCAGGACAGAACTTCAGTCCATGAACGTCGAACAACCGCAATGGTCAAATCTTGTCAAAAAGTGGCGTGTTAAAACATCAGGTAATATAAGTTGTATGAAATTAATTGGTGTCCATCACTTTCAATACTTTATTGATAATGGATGAGTCTGACACATCAAGAGTCAACATAATGATCTACAGTTCTACAAGATCTGGACGTTTCAAGAGTAATTGTATAAGCAGTCATAAACTATAAATTCTGGAAATTTCAAAAGTATCTAATATTGCATCAAAACTGATGGACACCAATCATAATAAGTCGGTTTAGAGACCCAACTATTGGTGTTTTAGACTAAACTAATGCATGGTCTAAATACATCAAGCAAGATAATAAAAAGGATAGATAGAACATTGAAAAAAAACATTGGATAGCAAAATTAAATATATAAAATATAAATGAGATGGAGAAGGATATGGCTAGAACACATGGTCACTAACAACTGGTTTGAAGATTGCCAAGGTATGGCATTGACAACATTGTCTGGAAGGCAGTTCCGTACAGAGATCAGACGCATATGAGATGAAAGTTTCTTAGACAGCGACATCCGACAAAACGAAGTATCAAGAGCGCAGCTGCTGAGATTGCGAAGGCCTGAACACGGGTGAGGATTGTAATGGATGGGCGATGAGCAAATAACTGGTAAAGAGGACGAATCACGACATCTAGAAAGGAAATCGTTGATATAAAATTGGATCGATTGACCCCATATTTATTGGTCGAGCTATGAGTTTTGGATTCATCAAAACATAATAATGGGTAAATCTGGAGTTTTATTTTCAGGGATTGAGTTTGTGTTTCTCACTTTCGGTTTCTTTTCTTTTCACCCAAACAGCTGAGTTGTTATTATTATTCGAACCTACTTTGTGTGAGATTATTAAAGCGTGCTTAGCGTTTTTATTTTACAAGTGTGTATAAACTCCTGTAACATTTGGAAACAATGGCAAGTCATACGCGTTTGGTGATAATTTAAAACTATACGCCGGTAAAATACTTAAATTAAAGTTTCGTATACTTGAAACCTTTGGTGGCAAATCTTTTCGGGGAGAAGTGTTGCTTTCAATCTCAAATTAATTAAGGTTTTGGCATAATATTTGAAAGTTACGCAACATTGCGTTTCTGTTTACTAACAAAAGACGCAAGCTTACATCTGTAGGGAACATTCGAGGTATAATGTGATCGTATTACATTAATGAACTTGGTTCGTGTACATTAAGCGACACTGGAAGGTGTTATACATCCGCTGTGAACTTGGCATGTATGTTGTGTAATTCATAATATTGAAACATAGTATGTTATTTAATTTTACCGATACCTAGAGCTTTCGAATATATTTTGGATAACAATGTAACAAAGCTAAGAATAAGAGTAAGAATATACCGTTACCAATATATGCGGTAGTTTTTCCAGTGGATGTAATTGAGATTACTTTATGTTTTATATCATACATCCATGTCAACTATAAATAGACTAAACTTATATGATTCAATTTGCTGTAAGTTGAAACTTTTAACCTTCGCAAACATATACTAAATTAAGTATTTACTTTACAAACCAAGAACTTCAATGTTATTATTTTATTATTAAGAATTGACACGCAACGGAAAATGGTAAATGGAAAACAATTCCTTCCACGAACGGAATATATATTTTAGAGGCCCTCATTCTCTTTGTAAGATTGAATAATTGGACAATTTCTTTCCATGTTGTATCTAAACTATTAATATTAATCTTTTTGGTGAGAGTGTGACCAAATGGTAGACGCGATGAATTTACTACATTTACTTACTTTTAAATTAAAGCCATATTGTTATCTCTATAAAAAGTATATCAGTATTTCTTTTCCATAAAATGTTAGCTTTTACTGTCACATATGCCCCTTTTAATTTTGAGTCGAATAACTGAGGCAATGCAAAGAAAATTGGAATTTACTATGCGTGCCACTCCATCGTCGTGCTATGGTATCGTCCTTTGATGTCTGTATGACCGTCCCGCACGCCATGTGTTATGAATATCGCGTAAGTGTACGACTAATATTTCCATCGTAATTATAACAAAACTACCGAACCTAAAGTCTTAATTTTACAGTACAGTATTAACATAATTGTTACTGGTAGAGTGCCGCCAATTCAATATTAACCCTAACCCAACTAGGTCTCACTAAAGCTCACTATTAAAACCACACTGCGTGCATGCATTCCACGGGACTTGATGACGCAATCAGACCAACGGCAATCGGGCCAACGTCAACTGTGTGGCTACATGCTGGGGATCTTCTGCGTGGCAAGCGAGGGGTCCGAGGTTCGAATCCTTTGTGACTTTTTTCTTCATCTTCTCTCCTTTTTCGTTCCTTCTTTCCCTTCCGATAGCAATAAAACCACGGGAAGGGTTAGGGTTAATATGCATGTTTTTCCTAGGCGTATGCCTCCTTAACCCTAACCCAACTAGGTCTCACTAAAGCTCACTATTAAAACCACTTTGCGTGCATGCATTCCACGGGAATAGATGATGCAATCAGACCAAGTCATATATACCCAGGGAATCGTTGGCCCGGCCAATGTCACCTGTATGGCTACATGCTGGGGATCTTATGCGTGGCATGCGAGGGGTCCGAGGTTCGAATCCCGGGGTTGCCAAGTGACTTTTTTTCTTCATCTCCCCTCCTGTTTCGTTTCTTCTTTCCTTCCGATAGCAATAAAACCACGGGTAGGGTAGGGTTAAAAATGCGCCGATGGCAGCTGTGAAATGTCTTTCCGTGTTCCGAGTGTATGGCTTTAAAGTATTAGTAGAAAAGATTAAACGATATTTCTCTTTTAATACGCACATTACTTGCCATATGACCATGGGCATGTAACTGAGCAGTTTTTTCTTCTCAGTTTACCTGAGTATTATAGAGTGCATGTATAGAGTCACACCTCCAAAACGACATTAAATAGGGCCATACATGCGTTTGTGCAGATTGCATTGGCGAGCTGTAATTGATGTTGCGAGTGCGACACCGCTTTGTATCACCGTATATTTTTTTGACGACGATCACAATGTACACCAAATCGTTGGGGTAAAGCAAAGATTTCTAAGAAAAATAATAATAAAAAATAAAAAAAACCAATGTGTCCACAAATTTGGTCATTAACTTTTGAGCTCAAAGCTTCGAGATTTTCAACAGTAAGCATGGTATTAAAAGTTACGATCTCCAATTTTGGGGTACAAGAAATAAAAAATCACTTAATACTGAGTTAACCAATCACAGATACCTAACACTTAAGTAATTTATTTGCCCATGCGATGATTTTGATGTCATTACTACTTATTAACTACTGATGCATTATGGGAAATATGACCTCAAATAAATACACTCATTATTATACCATAGTTCCACTGAATATCTTTATTATAATTATATTGGTCTCAGCATTTTTAACGCTTTATAGATGGTGTTTACGAGCGCTACCAACCTTAATAACGTAGATATGTGTTGAACTATTGCTGATCGTTTTTGCATTATTAAAAATGATATTCACAGATTTTTGTGATGACCTATCCAGCCAATTGTATATGGAGTGATATTGCTTGGTAATAAAGTCAAAGTCAAAGTAATTTCCTGTCACTTATAAACTCTATTTATATGTACGGCTATTTTTATTGCATTCAAGATAATGAAGATCTAATGTTATTATTCTGACATAAAATTGTATATATTGGTTAGAATTATAAGCTTTATTGTTGAGCAATTCATTGTACAGATAATACCAACGTTGCTAGAATTAATAATAAACAAAGTGCTATTTCATGTTGCTTTCTAGTGTCTCCTGCCATTCTTCTAAAGATTTGTATTATTTGACAGAGCCGCCTATACCCTAATGCACATTGTGTCCAACGGAAGTTAAATATTGCCAGTATGACATCCCAGGGGTTTTCTTTGGTAAAAACGTTTTAATAGCATTAAATATCGGGATTTATAAAGGTCATGAAAACCGTATGTGTTGTATGTAACCAAACTACAACATTTTGAAAATGTTGTCAAAATTTTATTGCAAAATGATTTTGCACACATTTTTTGCCAATTGTTCTTCAACACTTAGATAAAATTGTGTTTGAATATTTGGAGTACATATTCAAACATGTTTTTGAATGTTATAATAAAGCTTTATACCCTTAATACACGTATATCGCGAGATTAAAACATTTTCTGGCAATTTTGTGAATAATGTTGAGCATTTGCGAGGATCCAACTACTCCCAAATTCAGAGAAGGACAGCACTATTTTGTATAAAAAAAATTTGTCCTGTTTTGCCAAGTGAAACATAACTAAATCTTATTGTTATTTAGTTTTTTATTTAAATTTTCGCATGGTTTCTTAACATTGTAGTTACAAATTCAAAGACTTGGCACAAGTTTAAGGACTGTAAGTATAATACTACGAATTTGCTCATAAATTTAATGTTTTATGTTAATTATAATTAGTTGCAGCATATGTTGAAAGATTGAAAGCAAGTTGGTAAAACCGTTCGTGTGTCAGGTCAATACAATATTAAAACCGCATGGTTCGTAACATTGCAGTCATAAATTCAGAGACTTGGCACAAGTCTAAGAATGGAAAATTGTAAGTATTATTATACTTACAATTTATGAGCAAACAGTAAATTTATTTTGATTAGTTGTAGCATATGTTGTAAGATTGGAGGCAAGTTGGTACAATAATCGTAAAACTGTTCGAGTGTCAGGTTGATGCAATGTCTTACCTCTTGTCATCAATGTTTATTCAACATCTGTGTTGATTCCTGAAACAACAATTACAATAAATCTACTCAATGCATGCACAAAAAATATGATTATTACAGGTCATAAAGATTCAGAAATGCATTGGGGCTACACATGGGTCACAACAGAAATTTCCTTACAATTTTGATGAACATGGTCTCTATTTTCTCGTTTTGTAATAACAATTACGAAAAAGAATAGTTGGCCTTATCTAAGACATCTTTTTACATGTTTAAGACACCTGTTGACCCCTGTACAAACTCTGACCTTGGAATTTGGGATTGCAAAAATCACGTCTGCAGTACTAAGTTACGTAAAACTCGTAAATATTGTTATTTTTTCTCTCATCATTAATGAGGTATACAATTCAGTAACGTATCGAAACGTATGGACATTTATGGCCCGGATTTATGGAAAATGATGGAAATGGACAAAAATGGAAAAAGATCGGAACGGATCGAAATGGACGAAAATGGGTCGGTATGAATCAAAATAGGACTCAAACTTCTCTAAATGAGTACAATATAAGAGCTAAAATTCGTCAAAAAGTCGTCTCCGAACATTATTGATTACTAGAGCTTCAGATCAAGACAGTGTAGCCAGTTACAAAGCCGCTATACCAATGTACATCACAGCAGTTTGCAACATTTGCAGGTCACAAATAACAGGTCAAGGCCATTATGTTATAATTACTACATAAAGCAAAATTCTAGCATAATTTGTGTAATTAAATATTCATGGCATCATACATATACACCAGTTGCAAACTGTTCAAGATAATTATTGAAATATAAACCTCTCTTTTTGAAGTAGTACATCAGCTACTATAAATATATAGAAAGTAACAATCATGGAGAAGAATTGCATCATAAAAAAGTTTTGTGAAAATTGTCTTGATAAAAATTGTGTATTTTTCCAAAATTCATTCACAAAATTGGTCTACAGATATGATATCTAAATCATGTGAAACAAGCCTATCACATTCTAGAACTGTATGCTCAGATTAAATTTAAAGATATTTGATAAGGGAATTGGAAACTCCCACCAGGGATATCCTCCCACATACAGGAATAGGCCTATAAAAATGTATAAATCAAAAAGTTAAGCCATAATGTGCGATCTTTTCAAATGAGTTTAGTCATTTTTTTTTCAAACCTGACTTTTTGGAATATTAATTTTTGTAATGCTATCAATCAATTTATTTATTCTTGATTAAAAAAGAATTGTACTTTCTTTCTTTCCTTCTTGCGTTAATTGATTAGTTAAAAGAAAATCGAGGCCTAAGTGTTTTTTCTTCCTTCCAATATTTGAATTTTATTTCCATGAAAAGAAAAGAAAAGAAAAGAAAGAAAGAAATGCAAAAATAGGGACGACAAGAAAACAAATGAAGACACAAGAAAAGAAAAAGACTAAAGAAAAATGAAAGACGAGATATCAAATTCAGCACTAGTGGTGAAGTCTTCGGAGACGAGCTTTGTATTTGGACCGACGGGTGAAACACATTTTGACTTATTGTACTCATTTCGAGATGTTCGAGTCATATTTTGATTAATTTCGACCCATTTTCACCCGTTTTTATCATTTTCCTATCCTTTTTCCTATACATTTTCATACGTTTCGATACGTTACTAAATTTACAAATACCCATTATCAATGATACTCCTGTCACTTTCGAAGATGTGTGAGAGAGTGAGTGATTTGATGAAACAGGTGTCCAAATCTTAGCAAATCAAGGCTGTATTCATTGTAGACTTATTTGGTCCATTACATTGACGCACACACTACCTCTGACAGTGAATGGAATTTGTCCAGTGAAATGTCACGAGGTGTCATTGTAGCCGAAACGTATAAAAATAGCGATATTATGTGTGCTAATCGATTGTTAATGAATGTTATAGGCAGTATCCATTTTAGAAGATCTTAACCCAAACACTACTAGTAGGGATGTCACAGTGGCTGCACAATAATTCTGCCACACTGTGCATGCAAGCATACCAGTGAACTGAAAAGCGCCCGCTTTAAAGTTGGTCAATTTTAGAAAACATCCATGTCGAAAAATGAATTTCCTCATATGCTCCATTTATCTCAATTGTTTGAATTTTTAATATATGGTGTGTGAAGATTAAATATTGTGTTGTTTAAGAGCTACTGCCTGTTTTTTTTATAATTTTTTTTAAGATCGCTCATAAATCAGTAAATATAGGCCTATTGAAATAGTCTAACCTACAACCATTTAGCTGAAATACTAATCTCTCTTGGCATGTTAATTATTTCAGTCGACAAAAAGAATGAAGCACTTGAGGAAAACTGTTTGAAACATAACATTATCAAAGATATTTCGTAGGGAGTAGTATTTCAAACAAAAATTGCTGTAAGCAATTGTGTGTGCCCAAGGCCACGCTATTTTTTGTATACGAGGAACAGTGTCATGGCGGTTCCTTTTACTGATTGTACTCCCATGTTAATCCAGATAACAAAATGTTAATTTAAAGTCTCATTGCAAATGATTTTTTTTTTACTTTTCGGATTTGGCTTTGAGTAATGGTGACACATACCATGTTTACAGTAAAAATGAAAATTATATTCCAGACACCGTCAAAATGTCAAACTTTGTATGTTTTTGTATTATTTTTTATGTAACTGCAGTTTATTTATTCAACCTCATAACAGGTTCATACTTAAAAAATTATGATGAATGAATAGACGTTCATTAAATATTTTAAAAAAAACAAAGTTACTCATGCCTAATTTGCATAATAATATCATGAATACATAATTAGCTGTAATTAAATAATTTGCATAATTAATTACTTTTTGTGTATCAATTGAAAGAACTTTGTATACCTATGTGTGCAAAAATAGTATATTTGGTTATTTATTATAATTATTCAATGATAGATTTTTTTATTTTGTTTTCTTTAACGAAGTCAGGAAAGATAGGCATTAACATGTGCCAATTTTGTCATTACAGTCATTTGTGGTAGGATTTCATTCCATCTCCGATCATCTTTAAATTGGCACTACATCACAATGCATTGGCCGCTTTCAGTTCTGTATCTTTGATTTTTCATGCTTTAATAAAGCTCAATAATGTAGATAGCGTGTTTCTGCTGCGATTATTTTTGAGGTGATATACCTACTACTAGGTAATACAAAACATTACTCGATATTATGTTCAAGCGTGCATCCCACGTGATGTGATCGTGACGCAATCATCCTTTGTGATATAGGCACGCATTCGCTGGACATGCCAGCGCAAGACCTGTGGTTAAGTGCCGCCTACCCAGTGCTTGAAATGTAAGGGTTCAATTCCCACCAACAGCAAACAACTTCTTTCTTTAATTTCTATCTTTACTCATTCCTTCTCCCACTTCCTGTCGCCAAAAAGCACATGGGACGTTAGGGTTACGTCGGTCCATGATTTTGCTCTATAATTTGCATTTGGTGGTGATTTTTGGTGTTGATCATTAATATGGCAAATATTTAAACAACTCTGACACAATTTGCTCCAAAAGCATTCATACGTAATCTACGTATCTCAAAAGGTTCAAGGATTCGGACTCTGTCAATCTTGATATTCATTCATTATTTTCTGTTTTCTTGCTGCCCACTGAAGTGTTTGTCGGTGTCAAGAGACCTCATGCTCGGTAGTGCAAGTGTATAATGGCCTGAACATTACTGAATGAACTGACACCCTTTTGGTTGCTTTAGTAGTGTGTTAAATGAAGAAGCCAACATCCCCAAACAAGTATATAATGCTCTTTCGATATAGTCCAGCATTTACAGCTGGAAATAAGGAAACAGAAGGTGATAGTTTTGTTATAGAGTGCAAATACATTATTTAAGAAATAAAGGGTAATGCATTGTCCTTTACACGAAAATAATGTGTCCGAGGCAGTAAAAACGTAAATAATGGGTGAGGCGCAGCCGAACCCATAATTTAAACGTTTTTACTGTCGAGGACACATTATTTGCGTGTAAAGGATAATGCATTACCCTTTATTTCTATTCTATTACCACAAAATAGTGCGATTTGAAGAGAAAATATCACATTGTTTGCCCAAATATTACAAGTTGTTTACCTCAAGGTGGAGATCCTACGCGTAGCCAAAGCGTAAGTGATAGCGATATTGCAGAACGCGTAACCAAGCGTAATGCTTTGCGTATAATGCGTAACGACGCTAATATACTGCATCGCGCATTGCTGTGCGCTGTGATGCGAGAAGAACATAAAGTTCGTCGCCCTGGCCACATTATTGCTAATTAATGGTCTTTCACGTGACGCGTTTCAACAAATCACAGTGCGCGATTTTGAATAATGGGTCGTGGTACTTACTAATTTCAGGTACTGGCACGACTAGTGAGGATTAAGAATTTACATTGCAATTCATATGCATATTTTATGTTGAATGTCAAACCGTGGTTATTTACCAATTATATGCATGCCTATTATAACGTTATTATATGTTTGTAATAGGATGCATTATATTAAATTATGCGTGTTCAAAATAATTATCGACCCTCGTCGTACGTAATTATTTTTAACTATTTTTACAGAATAATCATAGAATAGGAAACAAAATTTAAACTAGCTGCTCTTTATTGACCACTCTTTATAACAGATCCTCAACTGTGTCCCTCATTTTAATTGAAACTTTGCAAATTAAGTCGTTTGTTAGGCATTGTCAAGTTTGTTAAACCAATCCTATTCATATCTCGAGAGACGGTGTATACAAGCTGTTAAAATTGTGAAGCAGCGTCTTCATTACCCTTGAGAAAATACTCTAGGAAGAAGAAGTGTTTACACAAAGCTTCTGATTCAAGTTCGAGTGATTTAGCTCAGATCAAGAGCTCCTTGTTTGGCGCGTCATGATTCTTACACTCACATGAAGGTAACTCATATCATTAATATGATGACGTCATTGCTTGTATATAATTTTTATCGGTCAGCCAATGTAATTGTATTTTGTCCTTTTTCTTTTTCGTTATATAATCTATACCTTCTCCACGTTTATAAAACCTCCTTACTTACAAGTAGTTTCTTGTCCAATATAACTTACTGTTTTTGCCAAATATAACAAGAGCACACAGAGCGTATTATTATATGAGACAAAAGATAAAAGGGGCTAAAATGACACGTGTATGATTAACACATACAATATCTACTCCAATAACATCGAAACCTTAAATTCTTGTTTGCACAATTCAGTTCCACAGAGCCAAAAGGAAACAATTTATAAAATTACATTATCCCGTTATTATCGTCCTCAACTGGTGCTGTAGCCAAGGTTGCTACATTGTAGTATGACTGTAACAAATACATCCCTGACATATTTTTGTATTAAAAACTTCGGTCGAAGTTTTGCCACAAGTTTAAAAAAATAACGGTTAGTTCATGAAAAGAAGAAGTGAAATTTAGCAAAACGCGACGAGGTTTATTTGCCCGTAAGAGAGCTCTATTGTTCCGCTATTGTATCCGCTATTGTATCCACTATTGTATTCTATTCATAAAAGCTACTGCAAGAATCGCGGCAATCCCTGATATTGCTGATGTCTACCGCCGGCGTTTCGCATTTATTAACAATCAAAATTATCCCATACTCTTACATTTATAGTCTTATTCTCACCTTTTATATATATAATATTAAGAAATTGCAATTATGAAAACTACAAACTTTGAGAGTGAAAATATATTTACCATCGAAAATATATCATACTTAAATTCTATAGAGTCTATAATATATCCAACCCAGAAGTGCCCATTTATTAAAATTGTTGTAATAGCACCCAAATATCCCCACAAATATCTTATACACGATTTTATTGATTCATTTTGGGCTAAATCAAAAGTCAGAAGTAGTTAAAAGGGCAACATCCTCACCATTACTTGCTGCTTTACAAATTATCCTCGCTTGACCAAACACGCATAGTACGTTGATCGAAAAACCTAGCGTGGTTGTCTTAACAATGCAAAAGAGATGTACAGCTTACCCACTAACACTAGCTCATTTACAAAAACCTATTGAACAGTTACGTAGTCCATCGATAGTGCGGACACTCTTCACTCGCAAACCACCAAAATTCGTGCTATTTTGGCGTTGGAAAAGAAATCTCGTGAATAGAGTGCCCTCTCTACTATCTGCCTACATGTTTACGTTCTAGAAATGCCAACTAAAATCATCCAACAACTTCATTTTAAGAATTATTTCAGTATAGAAATCAATAGGAACAGAAAGAGTATGGTCTACACATTCCAGGAAAATGTTTTATTTGTTTCTTCCGCCATTCTATATTTCCCTAAAATTATCACATTTTTTCTCCAAAATCCTATGTAAATGATTCTCGACGCTACGCAGAAATTATGTGCGATAAATCATACAAATTTGCCACAATTTTACATCACTTTAGACAGTATTGCAATATCTTGATGATTTTAGGCATTTTCAACGGCAACTTGAGTATATTCAGAAATCAAATATCGCGCCAAGGGGATGACAATCTTATTCACGCATTCATTTACAACGCAAACTTGTATCGAATCCCGGTGGTTTGCGACCAATGAAATGTCCGCACCCCTGGATTTATTCATCTCTGGTATGAATTATTTATTAGGTTTGTCAAGGCAATAACCACGATCCGTTTTGTAATAATATAAAAGCACTTGCAATAGAATCCCGCTGAGTTCAATGAACTGCGCCCTGAAACCGATGGAGAGGTGCCCCATAAAGAAGCTATTCCATTGACCTCTATTAACAGGTCAGTGAGCTCTCCATACACAAATGAACAAGTACAATAGGACAAAGCCAGCACCTATTACCTGCTTTGTAACATGTTATTTTGAAGTCGTGAAGATTAGTAATCGTCTGTGCATATGAACTGCGCATTTATGATGCAAAATATTAGTTCTATATAATATAAAATTACAAATACTGGTATTATGATACACGGTATAGGTGATATATAAAACGACTAATAAAATCATGTCATCATGGCGTCATGTCAAAGGTTCATTATATCCCGTATGTTTGTCTAAATTCATATATATATTTGAAAAAAAATTCTACACCCATTTACTATGTACTCAGGTGGAACCTTGCCTTTTTAATTTTCATTTCTTTTTATGTAACAAATTCAGGTTTTTCCATTACGCGGGGCCGCCGGGCAATACAAATTTAATGCTAACATTGAATGAACGCAGAATCAAGAATGGGCGTTTCTAGTACATACAGCGTCTGACTCTACCTGAGGACCTAGCCTAAGTCCCATGGGCTCCAAGAGTGGCTCTCCATACACACATGAACAAATACAATGACGGGTCGCCATCTCCATACACAAATGATCAAATACAATGGAGAGTCCGACTGCCATGCAAATGAGCCAAGTGCCCTCTCAAGGGTCTGCTCTGTGATATCACACTGATCAGACTGATCTTTATGTTATTACAGCGAGGCTCACATACAATGTTCAACACAAAGTGAACGATGTTATAACTTGGAGGGCTAACAAACCAACACCGCCAAATAAATTCGACTGACGTGTGAACAACGTGGGATGCTATGAGGAAATTGAATACTCGTTGTCTGATCATGCATGTGTGTTTATGGTTCGGATAGCGGTTACTTAGCAACTCTCGTTCCGCCTTGGGTTTATTGAATACACTCTATATAAAGTCATCAATATGTCGTTTCCAGTCCTTGGCTGAACTATTGGGTTCAGCTATTAATTTTTTTAATAATTCTGTTAACCCCATAGCATTAAAAAACTAGTATTTTGATAAATAAAATAGCTGGATGCGGTATGCAGCTGATTGGGGTGGTTACGGGTCGTTAAAACCACTAACGGCGAAATATGGATATCCAACTAGTTTGCCCCGCAGGGTTACAAAGAACCGCTAACCGCGAAATATGGATATCCAACTAGTTTGCCCTCGGAGCTTCAAAAACCACTCACCCCGAAATATGGATATCCAACTAGTTTGCCCGCAGGGCTACAAAGCACCATTAACCGCGAAATATGGATATCCAACTAGTTCACCTCGCATGGCTACAAAGAACCACTTAGCGCGCAATATTTTTTACCTCAAAAAAGAATTAATATCTACCAAAAAACGTTTCGAAACGTAAAAAGCGGCCAAAGTTTAAAAAATCTTTCCTGTGTGGCTTTTCACCCTTTTTTAAACTTGGTCCCATTTATGAAAGTTTCTAAAGACCCATACGAAGTCATCTATAGGCTACTTGTTGGTTTTCTTAGTTGTCAGTGTTTATTTTGTAGAGCAAATGAATTAATGTTCGTGCGTAGTTGAAGTTTTTTTCCGTATAGACGTTATAATGTATTTTGTAGCAAATACTCACTTTGTTTAATTCTTCATCGTCATGTGCGATTCTGCGCCTTATGTACAGATGTAGGGCCTATATGTAGCAGGTTGACACACAGTCAATTTGCTAAGTATATATAATACTCTACTACTCTTTATGATTACGCAATATAATAAAACATAAACCTTGAAATGTTTTTGATAATGGTTGCATGTAAAAATTAGGACTCATTCTTCATGTTATTACTACTTTACTAAATGGGACCAAGTTTAAAAAGGGTGAAAAGCCACACAGGAAAGATTTTTAAACTTTGGCCGCTTTTTACGTTTTGAAACGTTTTTGGTAGATTATGTTATGAGATAATAGTGTACCCTTTCTTATCAAGTAACGTATTTTATTTTTTGCGTATCTCATGTTCACAACATTCCGTCATTGGACTTTGTGGGTTGGATTGCGTTATACATCTAGGCTAGACATGAATAAAAAAATAGTCCATACTTATATTACTGCGTAACTCAATACAGTCCCGGTTTTTATCCTCATATTTTTGCATTGTCTCCTATATCGTTGTTGGAGCAACTGCCATAATATTTATAACCTGAATATCATGTTAATTTAATAACACCTGAGTGGTAATTTGGAGAACCAGGTTGGTTCACAGAATATGGCAAGTAAGATGCGTAGTAATTTTAAAAAGAAATATGTTTGTGAAACAACATTAATCGACACCGTTTTCTTTTCGAAGAAAAGTGTTTTTGATTAAAAAGAAAACTGGTTTATCTATCAGCATTTGGGATTCGGTATAAAAATAGTTTCATAAAAAACAATATCATTAAAAAGCCATTTCGTTTGAATGAAAAACAAATATGGGTGATAATCCGAGACTTTGGAATAAAATATTGGTTAATCACTTCTTATTTGAAAAGCGGAAATACAGACGATTTTTCGAACTAAAATCAAGATTTTCTGAGCAAAATTCCCGGTTTTTTATAACATCTGCTTGGTAGAATGTTTGAACGTTTAACTTCCCAGTCAGGTAACTTATTATTCTAACATCAATATGATTTCTCGCGAGACTCAAGATTACGAAATTATGATCGGTTTTGAGTAAGATTTCAAAGCAATCAACGTTTTCGATAAGTATGTGTCATGCGTGTCTACGGTTTAACATAATAATTCTTCAGTCCATGATCAACCCAAATGGCCCAATCTTGTCAAAAGGTGGCGTGTTAAAACACCACCGGAGTAATACAAATTGTATGAAATTAATTGGTACCCATCAGTTTAAATTGATAATAGATGAGTCTGACACATCAAAAGTCAATTAACACAAGATCTACATAATATGTAGATTAATTGTATAAACAGTCATAAACTATACATTCTGGGCATTTCAAGAGTATCTAATGTTACATCAAAATTAATGGATACAATCATAACAATTTGGTTTAGAGACCACGCGAGAAAATAGAAGGGACACATAGAAAATTGAGAAACTATTGGTTGACAAAATTCAGTATACAATTAAAATGAGATGGAGGAGGATGGCGTGAACATATGGTCACTAACAATATAGGTTTGAAGGTTGCCAGGATTTGGCATTTGATAACGTTGACGGAGAGGGCAGACGCATATGGTTTGAAAGTTTCTTATAGACAGCGACATCCGGCAAAACGCAGTATCAAGAGCGCAGCTGTTGCGATTGCAAAGGCCTGACCACGAATGAGGAATGTAATGGATGGGTGAAGAGCAAACAGCTAGTAAAGAGAACGCAGCTTTGCAAACTCTTCCCCGTCGTCTGTCACGTGACCAATCAGATGCCTGATGAAGTTCGGATGTAAGATGCTAATTTCATTTCCAGAATTTGATTTAACTTTACCTTATAGAACGAAGTATTGTGACAAGATCACGACATCCGGAAAGGATAAGGTTGGTTAAATCTGGAATTCTTTTTCCTTTTTCTCTCTTGTAGTTTCTTATCTTTTTATCCGAACAACTGAGTTGTCCAATATTTAAACCAACTTTGTGTAAGATTACCTAGTGTTTTTACTCCTGTAACTTTTGGAAGCATACAATGGCAATTCATATACGCTTTTGGTGATAATTTAAAACTATACGGGCGTAAAATAATGAAATTAAAGTTCCGTATACTTGAAACGTTTGGTGGCAAATCTTTTTGAAAAAATGTTACATTCAATCTTAAATTCATTAAGGTTTTGTCATAATATTTGAAAGTTACGCAAAATTGTGTTTCTGTTTACTAACAAAAGACGCAAGCTTAAATCTACAGGGAACATTCGAGGTATAATGTGATCGCATTACATTAATGAACTTAGTTCGTGTATATTAAGCGACACTGGAAGGTGTTATACATCCGCTGTGAACTTGGCATGTAGCCTATGTTGTGTAATTCATAATATTGAAACTTAGTATGTTATTTAATTTTATCGATACCTAGAGCCTTCGTATATATTTTGGATAATAATGTAACAAAGCTAAGAATAAGAGTAAGAATATATCGTTACCAATATATGCGGTTTTTTCCAGTGGATATATTGTGATTACTTTATGTTTATGTTGTCAACTATAAATAGACTAAACTTAGGTGATTCAATTTGCTGTAAGTTGAAACTTGTAACCTTCACAAACATGTATTAAATTAAGTATTTACTTTACAAACGAAGAGCTTCAATGTTATTATTTTATTACTAAAAATTCCCAGTGCACACATGTTTCCTTCATTTTGGGTCGTTTTGTTAAAGACAAGTACAAAACAATAAAACACGTAACGGAAAATGTAAACTGTAAAACAATTCCTTCCAAGAACGGAGTATATATTTTACAGGCTCCCACTCTCTTTGTAAGATTGAATAATTGGACAATTTCTTTCCATGTTGTATCTAAACTGTTAATATTAATATTTTTTGGCGAGTCTGAGCAAGTGGCAGGCGTGATTAATTTACTACATTTACTTACTTTTAAATTAAAGCTACATTGTAATATTTCTATAAAAAGTATATCAGTATTACTTTTCCATAAAATGTTAGCTTTTACTGTCACATATGCCCCTTTTAATTTTGAGCCGAATAACTGAGGCAATTCAAAGAAAATTGGAATTTACTAACCGCGCCGATGTCGCCAATGCATTCCACTCCATCGTCGTGTTATGGTACGGTCATTTGATGTCTGTATGACCGTCCCGCACGCCATGTGTTATGAATATCGCGTAAGCGTTCGACTAATATTTCCATCGTAATAATGACAAAACTACCGAACCTAAAGTCTTGATTTTTGCCGTCTGTAATGTGTTATGTGCAATCGTGTAAAAAAACATAATTTAAAAAATATTGAGGACGTCCTCCTCAGCAATGTTACAATATGGCTTTAAGTACAGTATCAACATAATTGTTACTGGTCGAGTGCCGCCAATACAATTTTTAAAATGCGCTGATGAATAAGCGTGTGCATAGGTAAACACCACGGCAGCTGTGAAATACCTTTCCGTGTTCCGAGTGTATGGCAGTAAAGTATTAGTAGAAAAGATTAAACGAGACTTCTCTTTTATTACGCACATTACTTGCCATATGACCACGGACATGTAACTGAGCAGTTTTTTCTTCTCAGTTTACACATCGGCAACACCTGAGTATGAGAGTGCATGTATAGAGTCACACCACCAAAACGACATTAAATAGGGCCATACATACGTTTGTGCATATTGCATTGACGAGCTGTATTATTTATTTATTTATTTATTTATTTATTATATTTATTTATTTATTTATTTATTATTTCTTTATCCAGGGTAACCTCTTCAGTATCTTGTACTGATCTCCAAGAAGGCCCTGCACTTAATTACAAAATATACAATACTTAATAAATAACATATGATAATCAAAACAAAGCTTACACTTTCTAATACAGAAAACTTGGAAACAAGGAAAACATTTTAAGAAAACATTGATGTTGCGAGTGCGACTCCGCTTTGTAACACCGTATAATTTTTGAAAACAGAGGAATTTGACGACCTTCACAATATACACCAAATCGTTGGGGTAAAGAAAAGATTTCTAAAAAAAAAATTTAAAAAAAACCCCAATGTGTCTAAAAATGTGGTTATTAACGTTTGAGCTCAAATCTTCGAGGTTTTCAACAGTAAGCATGGTATTAAAAGTTACGATCTCCAATGTTTGGGTATTGAGTTAACAAGAAATAATAAATCACTTAATACTGGGTTAACCTATCACAGATACCTAACACTTAAGTAATTTATTTGCCCATGCGATGATTTTGATGTCATTACTACTTATTAACTACTGATGCATTATGGGAAATATGACCTCAAATAAATACACTCATTATTATACCATAGTTCCACTGAATATCTCTATTATAATTATATTAGTCTCAGCATTTTTAACGCTTGATAGATGATGTTTACGAGCGGTAAGAAACCTGAATTACGTAGATACATGTTGAACCTTTGCTATCGTTTCTGCATTACAAACAATTATATTCACAGATGTTTGTGATGACCTATCCTGTCAATTGTATATGAAGTAATATTGCTTGGTAATAAAGTCAAAGCCAAAGTAATTTCCTGTCACTTATAAACTCTATTAAGTACGGCTATTTCCATTGCATTCTGGATAATGCAAATCTTATGTGATTATTCTGACATACAATTGTGTATATTGGTTAGAATTATAAGCTTTATTTTGAGCAATTCATTGTACAGATAATACCAACGTTGCGAGAATTATTAATAAACTAAAGTGATATTTATTGTTGGTTTCTAGTGTCTCCTTTCATTCCTCTGAAGATTTATATTACTTGACAGTGCCGCCTATACCATAATGCACATTGTGTCCACGGAAAGTTTAATATTACCAGTGACATCCCAGGGTTTTTCTTTGGTAAAAACGTTTTAATAACATTAAATATCGGGTTTTATAAAGGTCATGAAAACCATTTTCAAATGTGTTGTATGAAACCAAGCTACAGCATTTTGAAAATGTTGTAAAAATGTTATTGCAAAATGATTTGGCACACGTTTTTTTGCCAATTGTTCTTCATAAAATTGTGTTAGAATATTTGGAGTACATATTCAAAAATGTTTTTGATGTTATAATAAAGCTTCATACCCTTAATACACGTATATCGCGAGATTAAAACATTTTCTGGCAATTTTGTGAATAATGTCGAGCATTTGCGAGCATCCAACTACTCCCAAATTCAGACAAGTACAGCACTATTTTGTATTAAAATATTATTGTCCTGTTTTGCCAAGTGAAACATAACTAAATCGTATTTTTATTTAGTGTTTTATTTAAATTTGCTCATGGTTCGTAACATTGCAGTCACAAATTCAGAGACTTGGCACAAGTCTAGGAATTGCAAATTGTAAGTATTATTATACTTACAATTTATGAGCAAACATTAAATTTATGAGCAAATTCGTAGTATTCTACCTACGGATTGAAATGGACGAAAATGGGTCAGAATGAATCAAAACAGGACTCGAACATCTCGAAATGAGTACAATAAGAGCTAAAATTCGTCAAAACGTGTTTCACCCGTCGGTCAAAATACAAGTCGTCTCCAAACATCATTGAATACTAGAGCTTCAAATCTTAGGACAGTGTGGTATACTGCAGTAACTGTTACTGTCCGTTTTCCTATACACAATACACAGAGCTCTCACAATTGACGCGTGACCTTTACAAGTAGTGTATATTAGAAGTACAGACAATTACCTAGTTAACGTCACTGTGTGAAAAACAACCGGCCAATATTTAAAGTATTCTCTAAAATTCTAGAAAATATAGTTTTGTAGCATGTCCTAAATTTTTAGCTAATTGAGGTGTTTGGAAATATTCGCACTTTTGTGTTTTAGGACGACAGATAACACCAAAAAATATGAAGAAATTATTTCTAAACCGTGTTAAATCTGCAAACCATTATGCTTCTTATTTTCAAGAACGCTGGTTAACAATAAGCAGACTATTGTCTCATTTCGTAAACAAAAGCCCGAACAGTAATTGTTACCTTACGTTCGCGTTATAATACAGCTACTATAAATAGAAAATAACAATCCTGGAGAAAAACTGCATCATAAAAAAAGTTTGGTGAAAATTGTCTTGATAAAAGTTGTGTATTTTTTTTCAAAATTCATTCACCAAATTGGTCTACAGATATGATATCTAAATCATGTGAAACAAGCCTATCAAATTCTAAAATTTTATGCTCAGATTAAATTTAAAGATATTTGATAGGGGAATTGGAAACTCCCACAAGGGATATTCTAGCTCTTGCTCAGAGCCCTCGCAGTACATTAGAAGATCCGGAGATCCCCAAGTAAAATAAACCCAAGCAAGTGACTAGTATTAGTAAAGAAAATGTATATAGGCCAATCCATTCTGTAAAAAATTAATACCACTCCCATGCATCACCCAGCAGTACATGTAAGTCACCAACAAGTAAAGTAGGACCACTATGCAATAAAGATCACTGTCTGCCTGAGATATTGGTCTACCCCACACACCAACCAACAACTCTGCGTGCATGCATTCCACGGGACTTGATGACGCAATCAGACCAAGTCGTATATAGCTAGCCAGGGAATCGTTGGCCGGTCCAACGTCACCTGTGTGGCTACATGCTGGGGATCTTCTGCGTGGCATGCGAGGGGTCCGAGGTTCGAATCCCGGGGGTGCCAAGTGACTTTTCTCTGCATCTTCTCTCCTTTTTCGTTCCTTCTTTCCTTCTTTCCATTCTGATAGCAAAATAAAACACGGGTAGGGTTAGGGTTAATAAAAACTCCATGATCCAGTTAATTGTAAGTTGGGACATATGATTTGGGTACAAAAATTAATATGCCAAAAAATCAGGTTTGAAAAAAAAATCACTAAACTCAATTTAAAAGATCGTACATTATGGCCTAAACTTTTGATTTATATACATATTATATACATATTTATAGGCCTATTCCTGTATGTGGGAGAATATCCTAGCTTTGCTCCAAAGCCAACCTATTTTCCATCCAATTGAAAGAAAAACCATGCCATATGCCCTCTGACACTAGAGTAAAGACCAGACACCGTCAAAATGTCAACATTTGTATTATTTTTTATGTAATATAGGCAGTTCATTTATTCAACTTCATAAACAGGTTCATACTTAAAAAAATTATGACGAATGAATAGACATTCATTAAAAAAAAAAAAAAAAATTACTCATGCCTAATTTGCATAATACTATCATGAATACATAATTAGCTGTAATTACCTAATTTGCATAATTAATTACTTTTTGTGTATTTTTTTTTATCGATTGAAAGAACTTTGTATACATATATCATGTACGGTTTTCTATTGGCATCAATTTTGCATATTAATTAGCTGAACTTAGTCATTTTTTAAGGTTTAATTTGTCTGTAGATTGGCCGAAATTGCAAAAATAGTATATTTGGTTAATTTATTATAATTATTCAATGATTAATATTGTTTTAATATTAACATTTAACATTTTTTAATATTGTTTTCTTTAACGAAGTCAGGAAATATAGGCATTTAACATGTGATATTTAAATTAATGCTGCTTTTTCAAGCAAGCGTCCAAATAAACCTTCAATATCTCGAAATGTGCCAATTTTGTCATTACAGCCATTTGATTTTTGATGCTTTAATAAAGCTCAATAATAAGAGGATTTTTTTTTTTTTTTTTTCATGAAAAGTCCATATTGTTTCATAAATAAAAAAAAAATCTAGAAATTTGCAATTTATTTTGATGCTTTAAGGGATCCAAAATGAGCGTTTATTGCGTTTCGACAGTATTTTTTGTGGGACATGAGAGCACCTCAGACCTATCGAATTGCATTCTGAATACGAAGCATGTCTTTCTGATATCAAATAATTTTCATTTTTTAAAATCACAATATAATACAAATTTTATGACAAATTAAAAAATTGATATTTTTCAAAATTTTGATATATAACAGTCCTCGAAGTAAATTATATAAATCTAATGATATATTCTTAAAGTGTATGTAGCAGGGAGGAAAAGCCGACGGTCAATTGAAAATTTTGACCTTTCATATTGAAGATATGGATTTTTTCCCAAAAAGACCTAATTTTGTTGGGTGTTTTGGGAAAAAAAATCCATATTCATCCCACCTACATATTCGCTACTTGCACGGTTCCGCCATTATGCACTATGTGCGGGGAGAGCCTCGAACTGGCAGCATACATGAATGGGAATTGAACTAGTCATAACGTTCTGTGTAAGGTTACATAATTCTTCCTTTCATGTATGCTGCCAGTTCGAGGCTCTCCCCGCACATAGTGCATAATGGCGGAACCGTGCAAGTAGCGAATACTTTAAGTATAAATCCTCAGATTTATAAAGTTTACTTCAAGTACTGTTAAATATCAAAAATATCAATTTTTAATGATTTGCCATAAAATGTGTATTGAATTGCGAATTTCAAAAAATCAAAATTATTTGATATCAGAATGACATTCTTCATATTCAGAATGCAATTCGATATGTCTGATGTGCTCTAATGTCCCAAAATAAATACTGTCCAAACGTTCATACCCCAGCCCTTAATTGAATGAGAAATTGTTGCTTAAAAAGGACAGACTTATAATCAGGCTAAAAAGTTAGCCCATTGAGAAATGCATACTTGTTGTGAGTATGTGGTGAGTAGACTTGAACAAATCTTGATTTTACACACCATCAAATCGGGTTTGATGTTTGATGCATGTTGAACCACACTCAGTTTCAGAGAAGAACGGCAGTCCCTTACTCAGATTGACGCAAGCGCCCTGTTAATGAGCGACATTTTGACGCAACATTTTGACGCTTAATCGGCCAATCAGATTACCGCGTATGTTGTTATGATTGTCAGACGATTGAATCACCGATCAGAAACACACGTCCATGTTTACGCTGTGCACGGTCTCAAAATGTAAACAAGTGCCGTTCTTCTTTGACCGAAACTGCATGTAGCTGAGCGCATGCATGCCATATGGCCATATCTGTAATCGCCATAGGGTAGCAACAACATATATACAAGATTGAGCCTTTTTTAAATGAAATTTTATGCATACCGAATTTTATCGGCTAAAAACGCACAGTTATGCCGTTTGAAATGACGCGTCAATTATTTGTA
Source organism: Amphiura filiformis (assembly GCF_039555335.1). Classification (NCBI taxonomy): domain Eukaryota; kingdom Metazoa; phylum Echinodermata; class Ophiuroidea; order Amphilepidida; family Amphiuridae; genus Amphiura; species Amphiura filiformis. The sequence continues at coordinate 9,198,426 of NC_092629.1, forward strand.
ATTTGTGACGCATCGTGAGATGGCGAACACATCCAACGAACCATTGATTAGCAAAAAGCCTGCATTTAATTAAAAAAAATATAATTTAACTTTTCCCAGATGTTCATTTAATTTTTGTGCATTAGCATTCTATTCAGTAGGCAAATTTCCCAATACTACAATGTACTACAGTACACACATAACCTATGATTCTGCATGGCCATAGATGCTTGTTATGTAACACCTTTTGTAATTTACACCCTTAATCCAAGGTTATGAATATGAAATGAGGGCTAGCTGTTTACATTGTCTGTTTGCATTGCAATGGACCAGTGATTTTGCACAATGGATCTTGTTATTGCATGCTAAAAATATCCCATGTTGTCTAAATGGAAGAATGTTTTATAAATGGGGGGGGGGGTGCCCTAAAATTACACCCACAATCATACCCCTAATCTAACCATCGCAATAACCCTAAATCCTATATGTACCTCTAACGTATAGCCGTCCCTAATTCTAAACCCTAACCTAATTTTGAAGTCGACGCCCGACGTCGCGAGATGACAACCGCGTACGTCTAGAATAGCGTCGAAAGCGAGACGACAGAGACGCGTCCAGCAAAAATCACGAAACGCGTATAACTCCCATCGTTCCGCTTCCGCACCGCCGTGCGCGCGTCGGTAGACGACGACGTCGTCGTCGTCGATAAACTCTAACTCTATGTCCGAACCCCAACACAAATATTATACAGCACCCATGCATAGCATGTGTGCACTGATGCTGGTATAATATTATACAGCATCCATGGTATAATATTATACAGCAATACAGCATATACTTAGATGCAGTGCACTGATCCATGGTATAATATTATACAGCAATACAGCATATACTGTGATGCAGTGCACTGATCCACGGTATAATATTATACAGCATCCATGGTATAATATTATAAAGCACCCATGCATAGCATGTGTGCACTGATTCCTATTTTATTTATTTATTTATTTTTTTTAACTTTTAACTTAAAAAATGAACTTTTTCTGGTCCACTTTGAGAAAAAATCATGTTTAATGTAGAAAATTACTCGATATATGTTCGAGTATGCATCCCACCTGATGTGATGACGCAATCATCTTTTGTGATATAGGCACATATTCGCTGGCCATGCCAGCGCAAGACCTGTGGTTAAATGCCGCCGACCCAGTGTTTGGCATGTGAGGGTTCGAATCCCACCAACAGCAAACAACTTCTTTATTTGATTTCTTTACTCATTCCTTCTTTCCCTTCCCGTCGCCAAAACCCCCATGGGGCGTTAGGGTTAGGACGGTTCATGATTTTGCTCTATAATTTGTATTTGGTGGTGATTTTTGTTGGTGATCATTAGTATGGCAAAGATTTAAACAACTCTGACACAAATTTGTCACTAAAGTATTTTTACAGTATAAACATAGAATAGGAAACAAAATTGAAACTAACTGCTCTTTATTGACCACTCTTTATAACAGATCCTCAACTGTGGCCCGCATTTTGATTGAAACTTTGCAAATTAAGTCGTTTGTTAGGCATTGTCAAGTTTGTTAAACCAATCCTATTCATATCTCGAGAGACGGTGTATACAAGCTGTTTTAACGAATTGTGAAGAAGCGTCTTCATTACCCTTGAGAAAATACTCTAGGAAGAAGAAGTGTTTACACAAAGCTTCTAATTCAAGTTCGAGTGATTTAGCTCAGATCAAGAGCTCCCTGTTTGGCGCGTCATGATTCTTACACCCACATAAAGGTAACTCATATCATTAATATGATGAAGTCACTGCTTGTATATAATTTTTATCGGTCAGCCAATGTAATTGTATGTTGTCCTTTATCTTTTCGTTATATAATCTATACCTTCTCCACGTTTATAAAACCTCCTTACTTACAAGTAGTTTCTTGTCCAATATAACTTACTTTTTTTGCCAAATATAACAAGAGCACACAGAGCGTATTATTATATGAGACAAAAGATAAAAGGGGCTAAAATGACACGTGTATGATTAACACATACAATGTCTACTCCAATAACATCGAAACCTTAAATTCTTGTTTGCACAATTCAGTTCCACAGAGCCAAAAGGAAACAATTTATAAAATTACATTATCCCATTATTATCGTCCTCAACTGGTGCTGTAGCCAAGTGTGTTAGTATCATAGTATGACTGTAACACATATATCCCTGACATATTTTGGTATTATGTTATGAGATAATAGTGTACCCTTTCTTATCAAGTAACGTATTCTATTTTTTGCGTATCTCATGTTCACAAAATTCCGCCATTGGACTTTTTGGGTTGGATTGCGTTATACAGCTAGGCTAGACATGAATAAAAAAATATTCCATACTTATATTACTGCGTAACTCAATACAGTCCCGGTTTTTATCCTCATATTTTTGCATTCAATTTTTGTCTCCTATATTGTTGTTGGAGCAACTGCCATAATATTTATAACCTGAATATCATGTTAATTTAATAACACTCGAGTGGTAATTTGGAGAACCAGGTAGGTTCACAGTATATATGGCAAGTAAGATGAGTAGTAATTTTAAAAAGAAATATGTTTGTGAAACAACATTAATCGACATCGTTTTCTTTTCGAGGAAAAGTGTTTTTGATTAAAAAGGAAAACTGGTTTATCATCAACATTTGGGAATTCGGTATAAAAATAGTTTCATGAAAAAACAATATCATTAAAAAGCCATTTCGTTTGAATGAAAAACAAATATAGGTGATAATCCGAGACTTTGGAATAAAATATTGGTTAATCACTTCTTAGCCAAGATTTTACTGAATCTTTTAACGGAAATACAGACGAATTTTCGAACTAAAATCAAGATTTTCTGAGCAAAATTCCTGTTTGTTTTATAACATCTGCTAGGTAGAATTTTTGAACGTTTAACTTCCCAGTCAGGTAACTTATTATTCTAACATCAATATGATTTCTCGCGAGACTCAAGATTACGAAATTATTATCGGTTTTGGGTAAGATTTCAAAGCAATCAACGTTTTCGATAAGTATGTTTCATGCGTGTCTACAGTATAACATAATCAGTCCATGATCAACCCAAATGGTCCAATCCTGTCAAAAAGTGGCGTGTTAAAACACCGCCGGAGTAATACAAATTGTATGAAATTAATTGGTACCCATCAGTTTAAATTGATAATAGATGAGTCTGACACATCAAAAGTCAATTTAATAACACAAGATGTACATAATGTGTAGATTAATTGTATAAACAGTCATAAACTATACATTCTGGGCATTTCAAGAGTATCTAATGTTACATCAAAATTAATGGATACAATCATAACACTTCGGTTTAGAGACCACGCGAAAAAATAGAAGGGACAGACAGACAATTGAGAAACTATTGGGTGACAAAATTCAGTATGCAATTTAAATGAGATGGAGGAGGATGGCGTGAACATATGGTCACTAACAATATAGGTTTGAAGGTTGCCAGGATTTGGTATTTGACAACGTGGACGGGAAGGCAATTCCATGCAGAGGGCAGACGTATATGGTTTGAAAGTTTCTTATAGACAGCGACATCCGGCAAAACGCAGTATCAAGAGCGCAGCTGTTGAGATTGCAAAGGCCTGACCACGAATGAGGAATGTAATGGATGGGTGAAGAACCAACAGCGAGTAAAGAGAACGCAGCTTTGCAAAATCTTCCCCGTCGTCTGTCACGTGACCAATCAGATGCCTGATGAAGTTCGGATGTAAGTTGCAAATTTCATTTCCAGAATTCGATTTAACTTTACCCTATAGAACGAAGTATTGTGACAAGATCACGACATCCGGAAAGGATAAGGTTGGGTAAATCTGGAATTTTATTTGTAGCGATTGAGTTCTTTTTCTCTCTTGTAGTTTCTTTTCTTTTTATCCGAACAACTGAGTTGTCCAATATTTCAACCAACTTTGTGTAAGATTACCTAGTGTTTTTATTTTACTGGTGTATAACTCCTGTAACTTTTGGAAGCATACAATGGCATTTCATATACGCCTTTGGTGATCATTTAAAACTATACGGGCGTAAAATAATGAAATTAAAGTTCCGTATACTTGAAACGTTTGGTGGCAAATCTTTTTGGAAAAAATGTTACATTCAATCTTAAATTCATTAAGGTTTTGGCATAATATTTGAAAGTTACGCAAAATTGTGTTTCTGTTTACTAACAAAAGACGCAAGCTTAAATCTGCAGGGTCCATTCGAGGTATAATGTGATCGCATTACATTAATGAACTTATATAGTTCGTGTACATTAAGCGACACCGGAAGGTGTTATACATCCGCTGTGAACTTGGTATGTATGTTGAGTAATTCATAACATTGAAACATAGTATGTTATTTAATGTTATCGATACCTAGAGCTTTCGAATATATTTTGGATAATAATGTAACAAAGCTAAGAATAAGAGTAAGAATATATCGTTACCAATATATGCGGTAGTTTTTCCAGTAGATATATTGTGATTACTTTATGTTTTATATCATACATCCATGTCAAATATAAATAGACTAAACTTAAATGATTCAATTTGCTATAAATTGAAACTTGTAACCTTCGCAAACATATACTAAATTAGGTTACTTTACAAACGAAGAGCTTCAATGTTAATATTTTATTATTAAAAATTGCCAGTGCACACATGTTTCCCTCATTTTGGGTCATTTTGTTAAAGACAAGCTCAACACGATAAAACACGTAACGGAAAATGTAAAATGTAAAACATTTCCTTCCAAGAACGGAATATATATTTTACAGGCCCCCACTCTCTTTGTAAGATTGAATAGTTGGACAATTTCTTTCCATATTGTATCTAAACTGTTAATATTAATATTTTTGGCGAGTCTGAGCAAGTGGCAGGTGTGATTAATTTACTACATTTATTTGCTTTTAAATTAAAGCCACATTGTAATATTTCTATAAAAAGTATATCAGTATTACTTTTCCATAAAATGTTAGCTTTTACTGTCACATATGCCCCTTTTAATTTTGAGGTGAATAACTGAGGCAATGCAAAGAAAATTGAATTTACTACCCGCGCCGATGTCGCCAATGCATACCACTCCATCGTCGTGTTATGGTACGGTCCTTTGATGTCTGTATGACCGTCCCGCACGTCATGTGTCACGTCATGAATATCGCGTAAGCGTTCGACTAATATTTCCATCGTAATAATAACAAAACTACCGAACTAAAGTCTTGATTTTTGCAGGCTGTAATATGTTAGCTTACTGAAGTACATTACAATCGTGTAACAATCGTGCAACAGTGTTACAATATGGCTTTATATACTAACAGGATTAACATAATTAAAAACATACAATTTTAAATATCCGCCGATGAATAAGCGTGTAAAATAGAATTGCGTTCATAGGTAAACACACCACGGCAGCTGTGAAATGCCTTTCCGTGTTCTAGTGTATGGCTGTAACGTATTAGTAGAACAGATTAAACGAGATTTCTCTTTTATTACGCACATTACTTGCCATAGATATGACCACGGGCATGTAACTGTGAGCAGTTTTTTCTTCTCAGTTTACATATCGGCAACACCTGAGTATGAGAGTGCATGTATAGAGTCACACCACCAAAACGACATTAAATAGGGCCATATACGTTATACGTTTGTGCAGATTGCATTGGCGAGCTGCAATTGATGTTGAGATTGCGCGCGACACCGCTTTGTATCACCGTATATTTTTTTGAAAAAGAGGAAGTTGATGACGCTCACAACATACAACAAATCGTTAGGGTAAAGCAAAGATTTCTAAAATAATATAAAAAAAAAATGTGTCCACAAATTTGGTCATTAACTTTTGATCTTAAAGCTTCGAGGTTTTCAACGGTATATGGTATCAACAGTTACGAACTCCAATTTTGTGGGCTATTGATTTAACTAGAAATAATAAATCACTTAATACTGAGTTAACCAATCATAGATACCTAACAATTAAGTAATTTATTTGCCCATGCGATGATTTTGATGTCATGACTACTTATTTACTACTGATGAATTCTGGGAAATATGACCTCCAATTTACACTCATAATCATAGTGTACAGCATGGTTCCACTGAATATCTTTATTATAATTACATTGGTCTCGGCATTTTAACGTTTTATAGATAGTGTTTATCATGTTTATGAGTGGTACCAAGCCTTAATTACGTGGCTATGTGTTGAACTATTGCTTATCGTTTCTGCATGATTAAAATGATATTTACAGATTTTTGTGATGACCTATCCAGTCAATTGTATATGAAGTGATATTGCTTGGTAATAAAGTCAAAGTCAAAGTAATTTCCTGTCACTTATAAACTCTATTTACATGTACGGCTATTTCTATTGCATTCTGGATAATGAAGATCTAATTTGATTATTCTGACTTAAAATTGTATATATTGGTTAGAATTATAAGCTTTATTTTTGAGCAATTCATTGTACAGATAATACCAACGTTATATTGCTAGAATTAATAACAAACAAACAAGTGCTGTTTAATACAATGTTGGTTTCTACTGCCTCCTTCCATTCCTCTGAAGATTTATTTTACTTGACAGAGTCGCCTATACCTTAATGCACACTTTGTCCAACGGAAAGTTAAATATTACCAGTATGACATCCCAGGGGGTGTCTTTGGTAAAAACGTTTTAATAACATTAAACATCGGGTTTTATAAAGGTCATGAAAACATTTTTCCAAATGTGTTGTATGTATTGAAAATATTGTCAAAATGTTATTGCAAAATGATTTTGCACACATTTTTTTGCCAATTGTTCTTCAACACTTAGATAATATTGTGTTAGAATATTTGGAGTGCTAATTCAAAAATGTTTTTGAATGTTATAATAAAGCTTTATACCCTTAACCCTAACCGCCTAAGGGCTTTTTGGCGGCGGGAAGGGAAAGAAGGAAGGAACAAAGAGAGAAAAGAAGGAAATAAGTTGTTTGCTCTGGGTGGGATTCGAACCCGAGACCCCTCGCATGCCAGGCACTGGGTCGGCGACACTTTGCCACGGGTCTTGGGCTTCGCTGGCCAGCGAAATCGTGCCTATATATCACTTTAAGGGCGATTGCGTCATCACACCACGTGGGATGCATGCACGAACAGCGCATATATCAAGTAGTATTCTGTAGTATACCGTCCTGTTAGGGTTAATACATGTGTATCGCGACATTAAAACTCTTTCTGGCCATTTTAATAATCGTTTATGAATAATGTAGATCATTTGCGAGCATCCAACTACTCCCAACATACTGCAGTTACTGTCCGTCTTCCTATACACAATACACAGTGCTCTTTCCCATTGACGCGTGACCTCTACAAATAGCCCTACGTTAAAAGAATGGGGATATGACTAGTTAACGTCGCTGTGTGAAAAATAACCAGCCAATATTAAAAGTACTGTTCTAAAGTTCTAGAAAATATATTTTTTAACATGTCCTAAATTTTTAGCTAATTTAGATGTTTGGAAATATTCGTACTTTGGTGTTTTAGTTAATGTTATAGGTAATAGTACATTGCCTAGTTAACGTCGCTGTGTGAAAAATAACCGGCCAATATTAAAAGTACTCTTCTAAAATTCTAGACAATATAGTTTTGTAACATGTCCTAAATTTTTAGCTAATTTAGGTGTTTGGAGAGGGTCGTACTTTTGTGTTTTAGGAAGGACATGTAAACGACAGATAACACGAAAAATATGAAGAAATTATTTCCAAACCGTGTTAAGTCAACAATCATTATGTTGCTCATTTTCAAGAATGCTGGTTTACAAAAAGCACGCCATTGTCTGGTTTCGTGAACAAAGCCACATATACCATTGTTTCCTTTCGTTTCCTTTATAATCGGTTACCCAACTGAAGCTATGAATACCAGCTTTATTGCGATATCGCACATGAAAACAGACACTTGTGCACAACCAGAGAAGATCCGATTTAATCAGTTGAGCTGTTTCAATGAGTGTTATCTTGGTTTAATAGCTTTTAATGGGGTTAAGTCCTGCAAAGGTCGAGATGAATTCTACTGTAGACATGACTGCATCATGAATGCAGACAAGTACAACACTATTTTGTATTAAAATATTATTGTCCTGTTTTGCCAAGTGAAACATATCTAAATCGTATTTTATTTAGTTTTTTATTTAAATTTGCGCATGGTTCGTAGCATTGCAGTCACAAATTCAGAGACTTGGCACAAGTCTAAGAATAGCAAATTGTAAGTATTAGTATACTTAAATTTATGAGCAAACATTAAATTTATGAGTAAATTCGTAGTATTCTACGAATTTGCTCATAAATTTAATGTTTTATGTTTATTTTGATTAGTTGTAGCATATGTGAAAAGATTGCAGACAAGTTGGTACAATAAATCGTAAAACCGTTCGTGTGCCAGGTTGATGCCATATCAAAACCGCACTTCTTGTCATCAATGTTTATTCAACATCTGTGTTTGATTCCTGAAACAACAATTAAAATAAATCTTCTCAATGCATGCACAAAAATATGATTATTACAGGTCATAAAGATTGAGGAAATTTATACTATTTACGGTTTATTGTTCTGGGGTTTTGAGCAGAAACGTCGAAACTCAGGATTTGGCCTACACATGGATCACAACACAAATGTTCTTACAATTTTGATGAACATGGTCTCACATTTCTCGTTTTGTAATAACAATTAAGAAAAAGACAAGTTGGTCTTATCTAAAGACATCTGTTTACCTAAGAAACATAGCAAAACAGGCCACGGCATACACACATATAAATGTATTGACACATTTCACAATGTTACCTAGGTAGCACAGCATCTCAGATGTCGCAAACTAGTTCTTATGAAAATTGTTATATTAAACAAGTCGAACATTTTGAGACTATTTTCATCAAAATTGGAGATTTTCTGTTTCGAGTGGAGCCCAAATATCCACCTAAGACCTTTCTCATAATTCCGGAACGATATGTCGTAGTTAGCTCAAACTATATTTCCGTAATCTTTTGACCAAAGCTGTACATTCGGCCAGACAGAGAACGATTCTCGCAACTATTCTCCTAAGCTTAATAAGTGATGACCCACAACTTGTACAACTTCTGTTGCGTGTATGGCAATTCTCAATTGATTTGCTAATCTGCAGTACGTAAAACTCGTTATTTTTTTTTTTTTTTTCAATGGAGTATTTGTAAATTTAGTAACGTATCGTATGGAAATGGATGGAAAATGACGGAAATGGATGGAAACATGATAGGAAATGAACGAAAATGGGTCGGAACGAATCAAAATAGGACTCGAACATCTACAAATGAGTACAATAAGAGCTAAAGTTCGTTAAACTGTGTTTTACCCTTCGGTCAAAAATGCATGTCGTCTTCGAACATTATTGAATACTAGAGCTTCAAATCTTAGGACAGTGTGGCCAGTTTACAAAGCCGCTATACCGATGTACATCACAGCAGTATGCAACATTGGCAGATCTCAAATAACAAGTAATTATAATGTAATAATTACTACATAAAACAATAATTTAACATAATTTGTGTAATTAAATGTTCATGGCATCATACATATGCACCAGTTGCAAACTGTTCAAGATAATTATTGAAATATAAATCGTTTAAACCTCTCTTATTGAAGTAGTACATCTACTATAAATAGAAAGTAACAATCCTGGAGGAGAACTGCATTATAAAAAAGTTTGGTGAAAATTGTCTTGATAAAAATAATTGTGTATTTTTCCACAATGCATTCACCAAATTGCTCTACAGATATGATATCCAAATCATGTCAATCAAATTTTAGAATTGTATGCTCAGATTAAATTTAAAGATATTTTAAGGTCTATCCTGCCACATACAGAAAATAGGCCTATAAAATGTGTATAACTCAAAAGTTAATGTATGATTTTTTAAATTGAGTTTAATCAATTTTTTTCAAACCTGACTTTTGGCATATTAATTTTGTAATGCTAGTCAAGTCATATGTCCCAATTTACACCTAATTGGATCATGGAGTTTTTATTTAATGCTAATAAATAATATCATTGAGAAAAATAAAGTACAATTATTTATTTAAAAGGGCATTTCGTGATCCACAGCCTCATCCTCCCCCCCCCCCTTTTCTCAAAAAAAGTTGAGATTTTTATATCACTGGAATACTCTGGCTACATATTGTTTATGTACAAAATATTTCTTGCTGCTTTATTCGTTTAGCAAAGATATCGTGATATTTGAATTTCGTTCTGGTGCACCAGAACGAAATTACAACGCATTAATTCGTCTATGGAGCAGTGTAATACACATAATCATGCATAACTCGCAAACGCAAAATCGGAATCAACTGAAATTTTGGGAATATGCTTTTTCGTGGATATGTACTGAAAAAATGTCATAAAAAGAGGATACTAGGATCACGAAATACTCCTTTAATTTATTAATATCATTTAATATTAAGTTAAAAATCTATTTATTTCTACTCATTTACTATACTTTTTGGCATATTACCGTAATTTGTGTAATGTTAGTCAAGCCATGTGTCCCAACTTACACCTATTTGGATCATGGAGTTTTTTAATTATTTAATTTATTAAAATCTTTTAATATTGATCTAAAAAGCAATTTATTTATTCTCTAAGAGAAGAATTGTACTTTTATTTTTCCTTCTTCCGTTAATTGATTAATTAAAAGAAAATCGAGGCCTAGTTGTTCTTCCTTCCATTATTTGAATTTTATTTTCATGAAAAGAAAAGGTAAGAAAGAAAGAAGTACAAAAATAGGGAAGACAAAAAAAATGAAGACACAGGATAAGAAAAGAAAAGAAAAAGACTAAAGAAAATTAATGAAAGACGAAATACAAAATTCAGCAGTAGTGGTGAAGTCTTCGGAGACGAACTTTGTATTTTGACAGACGGGTGAAACGCATTTTGACTTATTGTACTCATTTTGATTCATTTCGAGTCATATTTTGATTCATTTCGACCCATTTTCACCCGTTCCTATCCTTTTCCTATCCATACGTTTCGATACGTTACTAAATTTACAAATGCCGATTATCAATAATACTTCTGTCCCTTTCGAAGATGTGTGAGAGAGTGAGTGATTTGATGAGACAGGTGTCCAAATCTTAGCAAATCAAGGCTGTATTCATTGTAGACTTATTTGGTCCATTGTATTGACGCGACGCACAAACTTTCTCTGACAGTGAATGTAATTTGTCCAGTGAGATGTTACGAGGTGTCACCGTAGCCGAAACGTATAATAATCTATTGTTGATGAATGTAACAGGAAACATACATCTTAACCCAAACACTACCAGGTAATACAAAAACAAACAAACTAGCTACTCGATATATGTACGAGCGTGCATCCCACGTGATGTAATGACGCAATCATCCTAAGTTATATAGGCACGCATTCGCAAGACCAGTGGAAAGTGCCGCCGACCCTGTGCCTGGCATGTGAGGGTCTTTCTTTGTTTTCTATCTCTACGCATTCCTTCTTTGCGTCCCCGTCGCAAAAAAGACCCTGGGACGTTAGGGTTAGGATGGTCCATGATTTTACGCTATAATTTGCATTTGGTGGTGATTTTTGTTGTTGATCATTAGCATGGCAAAGATTTAAACAACACTGACACAAATTGCTCTAAAAGCATTCATACGTAATCTACGCATCTCAAAGGGTTCAAGGATTCGGACTCTGTCAATCTTGATACTCATTCATTATTTTCTGTTCTCTTGCTGCTTACTGAAGTGTTTCTCAGTGTCAGGAGGCCTCATACTCAGTAGTGCAAGTGTTCAACGGCTTGAACATTACTGAATGAACTGACACGCATCTGGGTTCTTGAGTAGTGTATTAAATGAACAAGCCAGAATCCCTAAACAAGTATATAGTGGTCTTTCGATAAAGTCCAGCATTACAGCTGGAAATAAGGAAACACACATCTACAGGGTGTAACAATAAAATGTGTACAATTTTGAAAATAGAATGACACAAGTTTTATGTTTTGGTTTGATGTTTATATGTTAATCAAGATAATTTCTTTAGCCGCAAGATAAGCTTGGTTCCAATAAAATCGATGGTATACAAGTGATGATACGGACAATGATGTAACCTAGTCTTAAAACCTTGGGCCACTTTTGTCTAAGTGTTACAAAAGTGACTGAACAGAGTGGACCAGTTGGGCAGTGCTCTTATGATAGGTAGTTTTAAACCATGGGGGATTTGAAGTGGTAGACATTATTACATAATAGAATATCTCCTTGAGTTTTTGAAAGTCACAACTAAGCACTGACATAACAACCTCATTTACTAGAAATCGTGGCTGCAGCTCAACAACTTCAACCCAATTCACGTTGAAAGAGCGTATTTTATGGTTGTGACATTCGGTAGCACATGGAGTCAAGCAGAAACCATAAGATTGTTTATTGCTCATTTTCCAAACTCACATGTTCCATCAGGGCATACAATTACATATAATTATGAGAAGTATGTAGAATTTGTTAACAGAAATGCTGGCAATATAATAGAGGTAGCCCCAGAAGAGCTAGTAGCCCAGCTGAAATTAATTTCAAAATGTTATTGTTTTGTTCTTATGGATGCAAAACCTGTTCTCAGTTTGCAGCTCTCAATGATATCGCAGGGATATGAGAGATTACTTCATTTATAAGATAATTTGAAAGAAATTGCATGACTTCATCTATAGATTTTAAAGAAATATCATATTTTTATTAAGTTCATGTTAATTATATGAAGAAACACCACGTATAATTCTTTTGTGTCATTTCTTTGATGTTTAATACACGATTAGCATATCTACACGGTTCAAACTTGATATGCGCAAACATGGCGAAAGTGGCCCAACACGTTTTCTGTACGATTTAAATAATCGGACATAACTTTTGAACCCAAGCTAGCAAAGAAACCAAATAAACTGAATGTAATGCATATAACATTTGTGCCACAACTTATTTTCAATTGTATAAATTTTATTGTTACATCCTGTATAGAGTATTATGATCCCGGATAATGATACAAATTTAGTTTGCTGCCAGGTAAAGCCATACAGGGTGGTCCGAAAGGACTTTAGCCACTTTCATATGAACATTTCTGGGAATTTAGGACTGCTATTCGCAATGTGGTAGAAAATGAAAGACAATTAAATGAAATTAACAAAATCGACGGTTCCTCTTACGCTTTTTATAATTCAGCGGGTCCAAAATCACTTTAGCCACACGTAATTCAATGAGATGTTTGATTCAGTATTTCGTATTGAGTTATGCATACATATAATTGGTAATAATTAAAAGGTAACATAGTTTTATACGCGTCACCGGATTACTACTATCCAAGATTTTAAACCTCACTGTGCATAATTTTTTCATCAAATACTCTTAAAAGAGTATAGGCAACAACAATTTGAAACATTATCTATGGTATGTGTGCTACTCTAACTGACTCTGGAGTTGACAGGTGTTTTAATACATACGTCCTCCCCGTCATTTACAATCATTCAACATAAGCACTTCTCCTGTAGACTTATGGTAGGCAATCTAATTGCGTGATAGTTACATTAATTTGATAATAATTAGGTTAATTTCGGGTACTATCATGACTAGTGAGGATTAAGAATTTACATTGCAGTTCATTAATGCATATTAAATGTTTAATTTTCGATCCTCGTACGTAAAAATCATTTTCTCCCTAAGTATTTTTAGACAAATATAAACTTAGTAAAACAATGCTAAAATTAACATTTTAAAATCACGCGCGCGCTCTTTAATACTTTTATACTTCAATAATGAAGCATTCTTGTATTTCAATTCCCAAACGCTTGCAACGACTGCTTTAATGTTCTTTTTTTACATCTGAGCAGAATCGAGTGTTCCCAGGAAACCTCACTTCACCTGACTTCTAATGGAAATTTAATATTTTATATACACTCACTGGTCACACAATAGGTGTTTACAGTATAAATGTATAGTTCAGTACTTTTGTATTGCCGGTAATGTTCCACTCTTCGCCAGCATACTTACAAAATCAAGCTTCGTCGCTGTTTTTCACGTGATTAAAGGTTTCCACTATATCATATTAACATGTAAGTTGAAAAAATCAAACTTTAACATTTATGTCATTATCATCCGCGCATCAAATACCACCGATCCCCATATCACTTCCATAGACACATTTTACAATAACACATTAATACAACATTTAAAACAATTGTTGTAGTTATTTTTTCATCACTTTTATAACAAGACATTTAATTTTATTAAAACATTTTGATCAAAACTAGGACGCGTTTATTACGTTTTAAGTATTTTTTTGTATTTGCTGGGAGGCCTTGTATTTGAACATAAATAATACGGCTTACCCGCAAGTGTAGAATATCTTCGATTGCTTACCCATGTGAATGTTTATGCTGTAGCCGGATTAATTACCGAAACAATACGTTTACTCTATTTTTGAATGTATTGCCCAATTATTTCTTTAAGCTTTTCCGATGACTAAAAACACAACTCCTCAAACACTTAAAAAAGGTGCCCAAAATGAAAAATTTAAAAGCTACAATCCTTCTGATATCCATGTATGTCTGGTGACTAAGATCAGCTTAAAGCCGCGCATCTGAGATACGCTTATTATACCATCATTTGTTTGCAGCCAATCGCATACTTGTATGCTAGTGGCAATTACTATGGTCTAAATTTCTGAATACTGCACAAAAAGTAACCTCATCTGTCATAAATACTAATAATTGTTTTTATAATATTTTAACATAGAAAGAAGGGCAGTTTATTTATTACCTCATTCATCCATTTCTATTCAATATTAACATCACAGATTATTGTTTTTAAAGACCAAAACCCAAATTTAAAAGTTGCAGATATTTGTATTGACTTGAATTAAAGTAAGCGCGGACGATGATGGTGGGTTTTACGTGCCACAACACTTGCGTAGTAAACATTGATCGCTGTAAATTGCAACTTTTAAATTCGTGCATTTTTTATTTAAAAGCACTTGTTAGTATTGAACGACAATAGACAAATGGGGTACCAAAATACGCGTTAATAGAGCACTCTTCTTTCTATGTTGAAATATTGTGCAAACAATCACTAGTTCTGAAGACATAGGAGTATTTATAACAGCTGCGTTACTTTTTTGTGCAGATTTCAGTTCAGTGCAAGACCATTGTAAGAGCCACTTACGATTGTCTAGCACTCAACTAAAATATTAAAACCATTATAAATAACACATTATTATATATTTAAAATTGAATTTTTAATAAAAGGCATTTGTTTGACAATTGGCATCACGTTTAAATATCTTCTTTTTTTTTTTCAAAAGTGATGCAAATTGTCAACCCAATATACATACAGGGTGTCCCAAAAAAAGAGGCCCCTCATTGCGCCCTCTTTTTCTCCTATTATATGTTGATATGTAAAGAAGCCTTTACCCGTTAGCTTTAATATACCGAAACAATTATTTCAATCGGCTCATAACTTTTGAAGATATGCCCTTTTAAAGAAATGTATCCGAATTCACTCTGTCCACGGAGGAGGTTTGGCTACTTCAAAGATTGAAAAGTGCATATACCATGCATGAATATAAAACATTCCTCGATGATAACTTTATAAAATAACAACTTTATTTTAGGAATGGGTTTTATCGGTGGGTTTATGAGTTATGGATTTTGTTAAGTGTCATTAATTTGGGCGAAATTTATGTGGGATGGGACTTCTTTTGCTAAACTTGCAATTACTTATGTTTTCTCGGTTATTTTATGCCTTTTTGTTTTATTATGTTACTTACTTTCTCTTACTTTATTGTTTATTGTTTTTTTTTATTGACAACATTCGTCATTTCTCTTTTTGGAATAAAATGTAGCCCTGAAAAGGGCTGTTTAGTTTGTCTTTGGTTCTTTTTGAAGTGAGTTTACTGTTCTGATCTGCCCTCTACCTGGTTGCCTCCTTGACGAATACAGGTTTCAGCCCTAGTCCTGATTGCATCAATTGCGTTGCGTACCAACCTTGTGCGCCGGATACTTGCGAATATAGCAGTAATACGTTTGCAAAGATCTTGGATTTTGCCACAAATGAAGAAATCAAGTGGTGTGAGGTCTGGTGATCTTGCAGTTCACTCCACAGCATGACCCATCCCAACCACTCTGTTTGCTATCCGTGGACAGAGTGAAAAACGGGTACTTGTCTTTAAAAGGGCATATCTTCAAAAAGTTGTGAGTCGATTGGAAATAATTCGTCGTTCGTATTCCATAGTGGCGTATAGTGGGGCGCCGCGAATAAACAACTTTTCGAGAAAATCGGGTTTGAAGAAATGCCAATTTAAAATCGAGTTGTGTAAATCAGACATTCATTATATTTTGTAAATGATGTGAAATTTCTGTAGTAAACTAAATAGATTTTATTGTTATATATTTTTCAAAAGAAATAAATACATACTATTGCTGGCAAACTGAAAATAAAACTATACGTCACTATGGAAAAAACAAACAAAACGTAATACCCTAACCTAACTTTAACCGTACGCCACCTCGGTCGCCGTGTAATCCCTATGGCGTTACTTTTCGTCGTTCGTAATCCATAGTGGCGTATAGGTCCGATACGTGTACGCCACTATGACATACGATGTTTTTCATTTTGCCGATATTTCATAATTATAAAATGTGTATAAAAAGTGGCGTATGGTCGATACGCCACTATGGAATACAAAAATGTCACTTTGTAACTATACGCCACATTTAATTAATTAATTACTGATTAATTAGCTAATTATGACTGATGAGACTTAGAAAAAAATGAAAGAGAACATCATTAAAAACATATGTGCCAATTTTCAAAAAAATGACCAAAAATCACTATACGCCACTATGGAATACAGCCGACGAATTGTTTTGGTTTATTAAAGCTAACAATTACAGGTTTTTTACATACCAAAATATTTTTGATCAACTTGTCATAAATAGGCGAAAAAAGAGAGCGCAATGAGGGGGCCTCTTTTTTTGGGACACCCTGTATAATATATATAAATAATATACAAATATATAAATAATATAAATACAAATATATAAATAATATAAATACAAATATATAAATAATATAAATACAAATATACGACATAATACATGTAATCAAAAATATTGATTGTCATTATGAATTTTATTTGCAGAAATTACAAAACATACATTAACTATCTGAATAGTCCAATCAAATTATTTATAATTCACCTCAGTCCAATAAAACCATGCAATCTTTGGTACACAGGCAGCTTCATAAATAAAAAAAAATGCTTCTCCATCATAACCATACAATAAGCACTTACAATATTTTGCACTCTTCCAAACTTTTGAACATTTGAATAAATCGAGTGTTCCCTCTTGACTTTTTTTTTTTTTTTTTTGAAATTTAAAAATACATCTAACTTCACTTGCAATCGAATTTTAATATTTTGATATTTTCCATTTCCTGGTCTCAAAATTTCCGTTATACAAATATAAATTTTAAGTGGCTTAAAAGCAATTGAAAGTTGTCTTTCACACAAGTGATTTTCCTGTACTTTGAAATATAAATTAATGCTGTTAGTGTGTCATTAGTCCATTTCTGCTTTCAAGTTTGTAAGAGAAGCACTTCCTTCGCTAAATCATGTTTCTATCAGATCAATGTTCTTTAAAGTAAAGCTTTACCATGTTTGTCATTTAGCGTAAAGGTAAATCACTTGAGTTAGAAGCTTTCAACGTCATCTTGATAGAGAAATTCGCAAGGGCAAAATATTAAGAAACTACGTGTTAAATAATTTTATAATCTCTCACAATATGCGTGGGATTATGAAAGTAAACTTAACGCATTATTTGTTAAGAGCTGTAATTGTGTTAAAAGTGGCTGACACTGTGTATACTCAAAATACATGTAAATAGGTCTTTACTTGCCTTTGCAGCATATGTAATGAGTATTACATTACATCGCATTATCAAAACCGTTCTAGTCACTTAGGTATCGGTACTGCAAAACAAAACTACCAACTCCTGTTTTCGTATTTTGCGTTGTAAGTGTAACTTTAGCTCAATTGGTAGGGCAGATCGACTCAGTTGCTTTGGTGTTGGCGAGGCTTGTTAACGGATAAAGACCACTAATTATGTATTACACGGGTTTCAATGGGACAATGCCTAATTTCGGGTGGAATTTTCTCATATTCAGAACTCTCACAGTTCAATGCCACTAATATCAAGTGAAACTATATGATTTAGATGCCAAATGATCAAAAATTCAACATAGGTTGACCTGAGACTTTTCTTGTTTTAACGCACTGAACCGTAAACACCTTAAAATGACAGTGCGCCCTCGAAGCTGATAGTTACAATATGATAGGGGCGAATGTTTACTAAAACCGAAGCTGTGCGTATGAATTTTGGTACTATTACAACAAAAATGTCATATAATGAGAGAAAATGTACCATTTTGAAGCATCAAACTCTAAAAAGTACTTTGTTGGCTATATAACTTGATCAATTTCAGCGATTTTAATGCAGTCTTTTCGAATGCCATGAAAACAAATAGTTCCTCGTCGTATTTCAATGTATCGCCCAGGCCTATTAGTGGTCTTTAACCTAAAGGTCAGTGCAGCATCCGTTTGTTCTTCTTGAGCTCAATTGAAATTCCCCTGGACAAAGAACGAACTACATATTGTTGCCCTTACTTGAACTCAGGAAGTTGGTCTTGGTCGCGATGGTTATATTAGGTTGACTAGGGTTGTGCCCATGTTTAGAAAAGTATTCCTTTATGTTGCTATGTGGTCATTTAAAACATATGGAAATCAAATTGTCACCGCTTAAAAAAGCCTTACAGAATTATTCGGGAAACATGTGATTGCTTTGAAACAGCAAGTGGAATGGCCCCTTTACAAGTCATTAAGCAGACTTTGTGATGAATTGTCGTGTATTCCTCTTGGTTAGCAAGTTATTAGAATTAATTCATCTTTGTTTTACTTGGCATCTTGTTTGCCAGACAAATATGCATCGAACTATACTCTTGTCCCAAATCATGCTAATAGCAAATATGGTAGGTAACAGTTATCCTCAATTGCAGAGCGAGTTAGCCATTTAGCAGTGTTTAGCTAATTTTTGAAGATTCTGCATTTACGAAATTAATAAAATCAATGACATTGAACATCAGAAGAGAGTCAACGTTGGTCCTTTTTGTTTGTAAGATATCATTTCATACTCTAGATTTGCGCAGATTGTTCATTGAAGATGTTACGGATTGTAACTTCAATAATTGAACAAGTGAAAATACATTTAACTTCACTCTATAATCGAAACCTAATACTTTTTCATATTTGCCACTTCACGGTCTCAAAATAGGCGTTTCCGCTATATAAATAGAATTGTTTTAAGTGACTTAACAGCCACTGAAATTTCACACGAGTGGTTTTCCTCTACTTTGAAATGTAAAAGCAAGTAAATTAATGTCATTAGGCGCATTTTTGCTTTCAAGTTTGTGAATGTAAGAGATGTCTTTCCGTTGCTAAATCATATTTTTTATCAGCTCAATTTGTTCTCTACTATAGTTAAACATCATACCCTCAGGGATCATATTAGAATTCTCAAGCACCCATTAATGAAATAGCTAACAACTTTTTAATGAATTCATTGAAATTACTTCACTTAAATGTATAATGGACTTGGTCTAGTCTTCAGTCTTCGTGATCTCGCATACCCATTTTCTTTTCCACTTTCCAAAGCTTTGCTTCATCAACTAAAAGTATGGAGGTTGTTTCTTCACTTATGTCACGCGGTTCTAAAGGTCTGTCAGAAAAAAATATGCATATATGGGTGTGATCAAGTAAAATCAGTCTGAAATCGATCACATTAAACTTTCAGTTTA
>NC_092629.1:9218531-9258923 GCF_039555335.1 Amphiura filiformis
TGATCATGCCGGAGAAAGCCAGGCAGTGGCAGGAACATCAAGGTTGTCCGAATTTGCCCATATTTGGTGTAGTAGGGGTGTTTGATGAAACATTCTCACTGAAACTTTTCAGGATTCTGACCCCCCTTGTTAAGGGTTTATAGCCCTTATTTGTTTTGGTACAATCTACACCCTTAAAAATGGATGAATTTTTCCTGAATTTAAGCCAATTTTGTAGTCTCATTTTTTCACAAGTGGTTGAAGTTATTTAAATAAATTAAGTATTTGTAGGAAACATCTACCCTGGGCATTACAGGGAACAATTGACATACAACCAACCCCTATCATTTGGTTCTAGGGGGTGTCTAAACATACCCCCCTCAAAATGTCTTAAAAATTGAATTTTTAGTTGATGAATTCAAATGCAAATATAAAAATAACCATCGAAATTTTGAATTTTTGTTGGTGTCATTAGAGTGACCCAACATGTGGCTGTGAGAAACAAATTAGAATATCTTGGGGCGGTGTTGCTTTTTTTAGAAAATACAGTGTTTCTATGTGATATTTTTAGCAATATTACAAACTGAAAATATTGTAATATTAATGAAATATGTCATTATTTCAACTACATACTTTATTTAGAGCTGGTTATTAAGTTGTGTAAGGTTTTAAACTTTAATATCATGGATAACAAAAGCAAAATATTACTAAAATTTAAGTGTTTCTAGATTTTATTTGGTCTAAAATGAGAAAAACCTAAAATACTTGGTCAAACACTCAGGAATTTTCAAGAACAGTTTGATTGAACAAACCGTTTATGAACATATTCAAAGTAAGAAATAAACAATTATTTGGTAAGCAGCACTCCCTTAGGATTTAAATCATGATCATACAACATAATACTTAGCATCAACATAATAAATATGAGTTATTATAGACCTAGCAATTCAGTTTTTTATTAGTGCATAATCATGATGACACTTTGCATGTTACCGTTCTTTTCGACGCCTAATTGTACTACATGTAGCTGAGGACAGGCAAGTGTCAAAATGATATTCTAGCTTACATATAAGAAGTTGTTTGGAATTGAAAGTGCAATGTTTTACATTGCTTTGAGGAATCGCTACATTAAGATCCATGTATTGTTGTTTTCACGCTGCTTTTGAAAATGTTGATAACGATCGGAGCCTTCTCAAATTGTCACAACGTAGACCATGCCTTATTTGCTTTGTTTTTAACGATTGTAATATACAATATAATTGTAATACAAAAATTATTACCTCATTATACCTCATTCATTCTAGTGAACATTATAGTTAACAAATAATAATTCAAGCAACCCCTATCATTTGGCCTCCCTCAGAACTTCTTTAAAATTTTCATTTTTATTAAATGAATTCAGAAGCATTCTATATACAGAATATACATCCAAATTTTGTTCTGTTTTGATCTTCCTCCAAATGAACCAACCTTAGGCTGTAGGCCTAGTCTGTGGGAAACAAAACGGATTATCTTTGGATGGTGTTGCTTGGTTTAATAGAAAATTCAGTGTTTCTATATGGTATTTTAGCAAGATCACAAAACTGAAAATCTCCGTTAAGGAAGCACATGTCTTTTAAGGTATTTCTTCATTATAAAGTTATCAAGCTGATAATAAATGGAAAAATAAACATTACCAAACCTTTAAAATGTAGATGTTTCTATATCTCATTTAATTAAACAATCATAAAGCTGAAAGATATCGTACATCTTTCATGCATTAAGCCATGTTGCACGTATACTAAAATCGAATGAACATGATGTATGCCAGAATCTTATGCAAGAATAGTATCATAAGAATAAATATTCTTATGTAGATCTTGAGGTTCATTTGCTTCAGCAACAAGTGTCAACATTATTTTCGAGTTGACTTGACATCTAAAGATCTTGTTTGGAGCTGAAAGTGCAAATTTACATTCCTCTAAGCCATCTACGAATTGTCACAACGTAGATTGGCTGTGCACTTATTTCCTTTGTTTACAAATATCACAATCAGCCTATAAATAATATAATGTAAGAAAACAAAATGTTACCTCATACTGATGTTTGAAATACAATTATCGTGGCATTGTTGAAAATGTCTATTAACAAGGTAACCACTAAAGAAAAAAACAAAGCAGGATACTCGCAATATTCATTTTGGGTATCTCAAATGGAAATATGTTACTTTTTGTTGGACATTGCAAAAAAAACAAGATTCTTGGATTTTACTCTCAATCGTCTGATCCTGATAATCATGATAATATAGAACAACTCATCCCAACTTACCCAATATTTTATTGAAAAGTATACAATTTTATACCTCAAATATTTCAAGCACAATCTAAGTATTCCAGCCAGAATAGATACTTTGATTTTGACATGTTTTACTTCTCAAGTATTTATGATGTCTTGCAGTTATATTATTTCCAGTTCAAAGATGCATGCAGAAGCATTCAAAGGTCATTTTATGACTGTGCAAGTTATCTAGGTTATTTTATTCTCAGGAACAAATAACATAACATGTCTGATATCACGATGTTCCAAGAAGTTTGGTTTTAATAAACAAAATATGGATTGGTACCAATCGTTTTAATACAACCTGTATATCTCGCATGTAAATGTAGGCCTATGAATTACATGATTCCAGACAGATGGCCAAAAATACATTTCTAAAATTTGACCTCTGCATGACCTTTGACCTGACCCGTGCAAAATGTTCCTCTGGTCATGAGGTTTGTTGTCACTGAGTTTTAGCCCCATACCCCTTACACATGTCCAGAATAAGGATAAGATTTGACCCCAGATAACCTTTGATCTGACACCTGCAAAGTGTTCCAAAATATTCCCCTAGTCATTAAGTTTGTTGTCACAGAGTCTAAGTCCCGTACCCCTTACAGATGTACAGAAAATGCATTTCTAAATTTTGACCTCTGCATGACCTTTGCCCTGACCCCTGTAAAATGTTCCCCTGGTCATGAGATTTGTTGTCACCGAGTTTGAGCCCCATACCCCTTACGGATGTTGAGATAATGCAATTATAAGATTTTACCCCCTTAATGACCTTTGACTTCAATTCTTTGTTCAACTTTTAGACATTAGCTAATTGGAAATTTGCGATTGTAATTGAATAAAATCCTGGTTTGATTTAGTGAATACTTCAGTATTTATAAGGCAGTTGCAGTTCAAGCAGTATACCTAAATTGAAGATCATAAAAGACCATATCTGCCCCAGCTACTAGCTAGGCCTACTAGAACTACATCCTATGGCTAAAATTCTTGGGCATTTGCAGTATAGTGTTTCTAGAATAATTATTTGTGAATGTAAACTGTGATCCAATTTATTTGAAATGATTAACTTACTCCTTTATAAACTCTTGTGATTTATGTTAGTTATCAGCTATTATCACAGTACCCAACTAATATCATAGTTTCTTACTCACAACATTGAGGGCTTTTAGGCATACTTTTTATTAATATATAAAAACAATATAATGATATAATTAAAAAATGCATACACAATAGGCCTACATAATGGACCTACATTTATATTGCAATTTTGTTCATCATGGTTTATCACAAGGTAGTCTTGTATTCAGTATTTCTGTTTTGTATTTTACTCAGAGAGCTAAATATGAATTGTTTTGTATTTAGAAACACTTCTGCAGACTTGACATGATTCTGTTTAGAAAAATCTATAACAATTTCACCATATAAAAACATTTTAAGCATTTTAAGACTAAAAATAGAATTGTCACATTCAGTTTCCTCCAATTTTTAGACTTACAATATCATTTTCAAGAAATTTATTAGGCGAAAATACTGTCTAGAAACACCAATTTTATGCAAATTCGTTACACCGCCCGAATCTACCATTTATTGTTTGGAGTAGACCAATATAGCCTCAAAATATTGACATTAAAAAAAATCAATATTTAAGATGTATATTTTCATAAAGGGCTTTAAAATTTCCCTTTTTTTTTTACATTTTTAAAAATGCAAAAGAGGGTAACATTGATGACCCCTCCTGAAAACCCAAGACCCCAATCATTGCAATTTTAAGTTCTATATTACAAATAAACTATGCTCTTGACAAATATTTCAAAATAAAATCCAATCGAAAAGTTGCTGATAGAAAAATAACTTCATAAACTTTGCCATTTTTCAACTGTTTTCACAGCAATTTACCTGTGTCAAAAGCCCCAAATTAGGGGGTACCCATATCTCCCTACCCAGGGGGGTCAGGGGGGTCTAGTCTGGCATGTGAAAATATGTCATCCAGTACATCAATCTTACAAGTTATGAACCGATTTGGCCAACCTTCATGTTCCCAGATTTTGTCATATTGCCTGGATCTCTCTGGCATGGACAATTAAAACGTTTTTACCAATATAAAACCTAAAATCTAGCCCGTTTAAAACGTGTTTTTTTGTGTTTGCCGGGAACGAGGTTTGAAAAAAAAAGCAAAATATTGTTCTTATTTTTATGAATTGATTTACCTTACGTGGGCGTACTTTTTTTTTCATTTTTGCCTTGCACACTTGCAATGTTCTTCTCATTAGTCACATAATATAAAAAACTGTACCAATCGTGTCCTCTAGCGTCAAATGAAATTGCAAAACGTGTGCATGTAATGTATACCCTGAAAGTGTATGGTAAACAAAACCAAGTACCCTTCATCTGAGCGAAATCATTAGAATTAGAAGCTTTCAACTTCATCTTTCTAGAGTAATTCTCAAAGGCAAAAAAAAAAAAAAAAAAACCTGAAAAACAAAACTAACCACTCCTGTTTTCGTATTACGCATTATAAGCACTCAATTTAGCTCAATCTGTAGGGCAATAGACTCCAGTTCTTAGGAGTTGGCGAAGCGAATTGAATCTCAGTGCAGTCTCTGTTTGTTCTTGCTACCTTGAAATTATAGTGGACAAGGAACTAATTATGAGCAAGGAGGTTATATTAACGTGGACAAAGAATATACTATATAACGTAAAATGGTACCACAAGTAAACAAAGAAGGCAGAAAGCAGTGACTTCATCATAATATTGATATGAGTTACCTTATGTGGGTGTAAGATTCATGACTCGCCAAACAAGAAGCTCTTGATCTGAGCACTTGAACTTGAATCAGAAGCTTTGTGTAAACACTTCTTCTTCCTAGAGTATTTTCTCAAGGGTAATGAAGACGCTTCTTCACAATTTTAACAGTCTATATACACCGTCTCTTGAGATATGGATAGGATTGGTTTAACAAACTTGACAATGCTTAACACAGTACATTAAATGACTTAATTTGCAAAGCTTCAATGAAAATGCGGGACACCGTACATGATCTATTATAAAAGAGTTTCATGTTTCATATTCTAAGATAATATTTTTTCAACAATATGTGGTGAAAAATGCAAAAAAAAAAAGAAAATAAATTAACAACGTGGCAATGATTTTATGTAAGAGGGTCGAAAATTATTCTGACCACACATAATTTAATGGTATGCACTCTATTACAAACAGTACTGCATTATTATAGGTATGCATGTAATTGGTAAACAACTACGACTTGTCATTCAACATTTAATATACATTAATGAATAGCAATGTAAATTATGAATTCTTAACCATATCATTTTGAAACCGCTCAGCTCATAGTTAATTGAATTTACAACCGCATAGCAAAACAGGCGAATATAAACTCAACCCAGAAACTATCCAAACGATTATAGATGGTCAGATATATCGGGAACTGAAATATATAGCAAAAACTTATATAATGTATATAAAGCGCAGCTTTCTCCTGCGCATTTTGATACCTCTTTTATGGGCGCTTGAGTGGCTTCAAGTCGGATTTTGAAAGTTGCACTTAGCTCCTATTCAAGCCAAATGCGTTGCACTGTGACCAATAAATGACCATTGCTTTTTCTCGCCGAATCCAGGCAGTGATAGACAGTGATGGTGGGCACACCAAGTATTGAAATGTCAGCAGAAAGAGTTCATGAGATAAGTCAGAGATAAGTAAAGGGTAGCAAGTATTGAAGTTGGAAGTCGAAGGAGTAAAATAAAGTAAAGTTCACGGTTAAGTAAACAGAGTACATCGGTGTCCTTTGTCGTGATTTTGTGTGGGTGTGTGGGTGAGCATGAAGAAGAAGAAGAAGAAGAAGAAGAAGAAGAAGAAGAAGAAGAAGAAGAAGAAGAAGAAGAAGAAGAAGAAGAAGAAGAAGAAGAAGAAGAAGAAGAAGAAGAAGAAGAAGAAAGAAGAAGATAAGCAATATGTTATGATATGTTATAACTATTCTAGTGGTCCAATGTAATTAGATTGGCAAGGTTACTGCTACTCAGTCATAGAAATATCTACACATGAATTTTAAACAAAGCAGCCGTTGGCGTTAGGGCCTTATTAAACCAAAGTCTATAATTAACTGGACATGTCATCACAATAATCTGCGTCTTCCATTTTAACCATACAGAAACGATACGCATAGGTTCAAAACATATCCAAGTATTTAAGGTTTGGTACCGCTTTTAAATGCTATCTATAAAGAGACCAATATTATTATAATTAAGAGAGTAGAACAATGCTGTGCACTGTGGTAGTGAGTGTATTGGAGGTCATATTTACCAGAATGCATCAGTAATAAATAAGTGGTGATGCTATCAAAATCATTGCACCGGCAAACAAATTACTTAATTTTAAGGTATCTATGACAGGTTAACTCATTATTAAGTGATTTATCATTATGATTGTAACCTCAATACCCCCAAAATTGGAGTTCGTAACTTTTAGTACCATGCCTGATGGAAGCCTCGAAGCTTTGAATTCAAAATTTAATGACCAAAATGCATTATGTTTGCATGTTGTGAGCGTCGTCAAATTACATACTAAAGTACATTTAATATAGCGCTGTTACATCAAGATCAAAGCGCTGTATGAACCAGTGAAAAACGGCAATAAGAGAGCATGGCAAATATATATTATACAATACAAGCAAAAACATTATTCATCATTTGGATACAAGTGTGTTTTCAGACATTTATTGAACTTAGCAAGTGTGCCATGTCACAGTTTCTGATTTCAGCTGGTAAATTGTTCCATAATGTGCGGAGCGATATATGTGAAAGTCCGGTTATGAGCAGATATAAGTGTTTAAGTAGGCCAAATTCCAAATTGTAAATGTTTTTTTACAAAATATATTGTGATACAAAGCCGTGTCGAAACATCGGTTACAGTACGCCAATGCAATCTACGCAGATGTATGTATAGCCCTATTTATGGTCATTTTGATGGTGTGATTCTATATGTACTCTCATACTCAGGTGTTGCCGATATGTAAACAGAGAAGGCAAAACTGGTCAGTCAAATGGCAAGTAATTTGCGCAACAAAAGTGAAATATGGATAACTCTTTTCTACTAGGAATTGCCAGCCATACACTCGGAACAGGAAAGCATTTACGGAGCCGTCGTGGTCGCTATACGCATACTTATACATGTATTAAAACCATTATTGGCGACTTAATTAATAATTATGTTTTTAACTTAAAGTCATATTTCACAGGCTGCACAAATCAGGACTTTAGGTTCTGTAGTTTTGCGAAATTTCGAAATTTTGAATAAACCGTCTGAACAAGAGGTTTATAATCGAACGCGATATTCACAACACAGTGCGTGCATGGCGTGCGGGACAGTACACAAATCAAAGAACCGTACCATAGCACGACCGATGGAATGACACGCATTGGCGACATCGTCGCTGGTAGTAAATTCATATTTACCTCAGTTGTTCGGCTCAAAATTTAAGTGCACATATCTGACAGTAAAAGCTAACCTTTTATGAAAAAATCCCCCCCAAAATACTAATATATTTTTTATGAAAATGCTATAATATGGCTTTAATTTAAAACTAGTTAAATGGGGTCACTCTCGAACCCCAACGGCTTCAGATTGTAATAATATTATTTTTAACGTTACACTTCTGCGTTGTTACGGTTTTTTTAGGTTTAAGTTAATTACTGTCAAAGTAAAATCCCATTCAGTAAACTTGGCCGACGACGGAAAATTCGTAACTGTAGTAAATTCCTAACCTACTAATACTCTCACCAAAATGTAAAGCCTTGCCTAGCGCACAGTCATTCAGCTCATATGCACATTGCGTGCGCGCGACTGAAAACATATAGCTACATTGTTGCTAATATTTAGATGTAAGAAAACCCGCACGCAAAACCTAAGGACAATCATAGACCGTGAAGACACTATGGGACAATATACTT
Source organism: Amphiura filiformis (assembly GCF_039555335.1). NCBI lineage: Eukaryota > Metazoa > Echinodermata > Ophiuroidea > Amphilepidida > Amphiuridae > Amphiura > Amphiura filiformis. The sequence continues at coordinate 9,226,786 of NC_092629.1, forward strand.
GTTAAAAATATAACCACGCTGTTAAGTTTAGTTCTACATTTTCCAATTTCCGTTACATGTTTTGTCGTTTTGCGTTTGTCTGGCAGTAACAAAATGATACAAAATGGAAAACAATGTGTACACTGACAATTTTATATAATGAAATGAAACAAATAACGAAGATTTTATTAATTTTGTCCTGGTATTTCCGCTATCTTTACTAGGTAACGATGACAAAATAGGCAGTCTATTACACTCTGCGTAACATGCAGCCACGTTTGCAATGAATGAGTTGATTGTCGTTGATGAAAGTAATGTAAGTGTAGCAATTATGATGATATGATTTACCTTACGTGGGCGAGAAAATCGTTGCTTGCACACTTGGCAGAGAAGTTCGACTTGATTGCATAATCTTATATAATATAAAGTTACATAATATTGGCGTCAAGAGCATATTGTCATTTATATTTCTGAAATTTAAGCTAAATCACCGGAACTTGAATAATAAGTTTTATATAAACACTTCACCGAGGTAGAGTGTTTCCGAGGGCAACAAATAATCTACTTCAAAACTTTAACAGTTTGCATACACGGTCTCTCAAGATATGCATGGGATTGATTTAACAAAATTAGTGCTGGTGCTTTAAGGAATATGATATCAACCTTATCAACAGTATTTTTGAAATTCTCGATATAATTCAAACCTTATGGCAAATTATTAAAAATTGATATTTATTTATATATATTTTTTGTATTTATTAGTTCTCGAAGTAAAGTTTAATAATCTAGTAATAATTTACTTAAAGTGTATGTAGCTGGGAGGAAAAGCCGTCAAACACTTGAAAATGTTGACCTGTTGTCCCCTCAAAAGACCCTAACATTTGATGTGTCTGATGTGCTTTCATGCCCCACGAAAATACTGTGCAAAAGGAATTTCGATTAAAGTACGTGATAATAACAACATTGAAGCTCTTGGTTTGTATATTGAATACTTCATTTAATACTTGAGGTTTTATGTTTTAAGTTACAGCAAATTGAATCATCTAAATTTTATTCTACGTCTATTTATAGTTGACATGGATGTATGATATAAAACGTATTTATTATTATTTTATATTATTAAGTACCGCATTTATTGGTAACGGTATATTTTTACTCTTAATAGTAGCTTTGTTTCATTATTATCCAAAATATGGAAAAACAGTGGCATGATCGACGGGAATTATAAAAATAAACATAATTTTTCACCGTCGCAAGTAATAAAGGAGACAAGTAGAAAAAATGATCCCGCCTGGGAATCGAACCCAGGACCTCAGGTTTACGAGAATCGCACCTTAACCACTGGGCCACAGTGGCATGGCCAGCTTTCTTGGTCATGGGGGGAGGGGGGCAAAATAAAATATCAGGGGCACAGCTGAAAAAAAGTGCAGTTGCAACATGCAATTTTTGTTTTTAGAGAGACTGTGCATGTCTTCGAGCTTCAAACAAAGGCATTTTTGGGACGATGTGCGCGCGTAGAGCGCCAAAAATTTTGAATTTGACACTATTTTTTCCCATGATCAAGATCGGCAAAAGGTGCTGGATTCACTGGGCTTCAAGACATTTTCTCCAACCCCAATGTCAAAAAGAAATCTATGCCACTGTTAATGATGTATATTTTTGGTGTCTCTTTAGGACATGAAGGGCGGGGGGAGGGTCAAAACAAATTTAGACTATAAAAAAGGGGTGGTCCAAAAATATGCACCCTTTTTTTAGGGGTTAAAAAAAATTGACGTCCGAGGTTCCAACTTTTCCAACCCCCCACCAAAGTATTTATGAACACTCCCTAAGAGACCATTTCAAAAGCGTAAAAATGTACACAGGCGTTTTTCTCGAATCCAATTATGAACACAAGTGAGTTTTGATCCGTCACTCTATAATGAGTTAGAATAGCCAGTTAGAATCACAGAATCACGCTGAAAGAGGAAATAACCCAAATGTGTCATTTTTGAAATGTCCCAGAACACAATTAGATTACAATGGCCAAAATCAAATGTTTTGAAGTAAACAAATCCGAAGAGTACCCGAGCCTGCGTTCTACGTCATGAATTGGATAGTAATACTCAACTTGGGCTAGCTACAACCCTGATAAGGCCTACTCACAAAATTATTCCCACTGCTCTGGTACGTTCACCAAAATTACTTATATCGTTTGCGACTGGGTTTTGAAACTAGGGAGTATGTGATTTATGAGACGTCTCTGAAATACTGTTATGTGACATGACGCTGCAAGAGAATTTGATAACAGAGACGTCCGTGAATTATGAATGCCCCCGAAATGAGCTAGGTTTGTGGTCTATGACGACCATTTGCCACTAGTTGTGTTGTTGTTGTTGTTTTTTGCAAGACAAAGACGTTGGCCAATATGCTGCCCATTTTCACAAAACTGTTGAAATAGTAGCTTGTTAATCATTGTATGCAGCTGTATAAAATATATATTCAACAAAATATTTTAGTCTTTACTACATTTTGCCAACGATTCTTTAGAAATTAGTGTAAATGTTATTTTGAGAAGATGGGCAATTGTCTGTAGACAATTATTATTAGTCGTAACATTTCCATTCTCATGTACATTTGTGCGTATTATTTGGTACTACATTAGAATTCTTTTCAACATAAACAGTTGTTTTTATATTAGGTACAACATTTTACCGACATCTCAATCAGGAGTTTGTAGGAATGTCGTTATCTGAAGTCACAGGCCTCTTTTTAGTATTTTTAATACTTCTCTCTTGGATTTTTGGAAAAGAAAATGCATTTAACTTCACATGTAATCGAATCTCCGTATTTTGATATTTGCCATTTCCTCGTCTCAAAATAGGCATTTCCGCTATATTAATAGAAATTATAATTGGCTTAAAGGCCCATTCAGTGATTTGCTCATCCGGACGATCGTAAAAATCATCAAAATTCAGATTTTGGTACCTTTGTAATTGGCATAGATGTGCTAACATAGCTTGCTAGTGGTTCGGTCGAAAGCCGTGTATTTTAGACAAAATAAAGCATTTGCATGATTCTGGACTTTTGATACTGACAGTACAAAAAGTCCGACTCGAGATCGAAAGAAGCTCACTCTCCACGTACCAACACGCGTTGCGTATTGTTTCTACTACTTATTACATCAGTAGCTACTTTTTTAAACAAAATACACAATTTTAACTGTTTTTCATATTTGAATTGACCGTTAGTTTGCCTCGGTGACCTTTAATTGCTTATTTTGTTTTCTACTACAAAATTGTAGCTTAAAAGCGTCTGTTTTAAATCAATTTAGACTCTACTTCCCCGTGTTAGAAACACTGGACTAGGAAGTTTTTCCAGTCGATTGGTGGCGCACTGTACGAAAATCTCGATTTTCTCAGAGTTGAAGTAGAAAACCTTTCTAAAACTTCTGTTTTTTGACTAATTTGTCGATGTATTCAGGGAAAAGTGGTTTAATGAAATTCTGTAGACTTATTCTTTATTTCTAAGCAACTCTGACAAATTTCCATTTTTTCAATGTTCCTGTGAAATCACTGAAAGGGCCTTTAAGGGGGTACTACACCCCTGCCGAATTGTGTGCCTATTTTTGCATTTTTTCAAAAATTATAGCGCATTGGGGGCAAGTAAGATATATATATTATTGGGGCAAGGACTACAACTACTGCACTGGAAATTTTATTTCAGCACAGACAATAGTTATGGAGTTACAGTCAAAAATGAGGAAAACTAATATTTGATCAATAAATCAATAACTACTTGCTTTGAGTTGCTGAATTTTCAGTACAGTAGTTGTAGTCCTTGCCCCTATGATATACACATCTTACTTGTCACCAATGTGCTATAATTTTGAGAAAACTGCAAAATTGGCACAAAATTGGCCAGGGTGTAGTACCCCTAAAAGCCGCTAAAAGTTGTCTTTCCCACGAGTGGTTTTCCATTTTGCTGAATTGAAGATGCATTTAATTTCACATGAAATTGCATTTTAATATTTTGATATTTGCCATTTCCTGGTCTCAAAATAGGCGTTTCCGTAAGTGATTTTAAAGCCGCTGAAGTTTTACACGAGTGATTTTCCTGTACTTTGAAATGTAAAAGCGGTAAGTGTGTTATTAGCGCATTTTTGATTTCAAGTTGGTAAATTCTAGGAGAAGTCTTTTCATTGCTAAATCAAGTTTCCATCAGATCATTGTCCTCTAAAAAAACTTTACCTTGTATGTCCTTTAGCGTCGAATAAAATTGCCAAACGGATGTCTGTTATTTATATTATAGTTAGGGGAAAAAGGTCACTTTGGTGACCACTCTCTGGCTAGTAAGGTTTGACGATTGATTCGACTTCTATGGACCATTTAGAAAATAAATAGCCACCATGTCCCTCGCGAAAATCCCGGCATTTTTCGCTAGAGGCCAAAATCCAAAATGGCCGCCACCACCATTTTGAAAATTTAAGTTTTGAACCAGAGCACCTATAATCATGCACAAAGACACTTTTTTCGGATATGTCGAGTACAAGGATTCCGATTCTGACATTAGTTTGACATTACGGCATCATTTTCACCCAGAAATCCAAGATGGTGGCCGGCACCATCTTGAAAAATTTAGTTTTGAACAAGAGGACCTTAAATCGTGTACAAAGACACTTTTTGGATAAGTCGACCACAAGGATTTCAAATTTGACATTACTTTGACATTACGAACTCATATTTACCCAGAAATCCAAGATGGTGGCCGCCGGCGACATCTTGAAAAAAAATAAGTTTTGAACCAGATTACCTAAAAGCGTGTACAAAGACACTTTTCCCGGTAAGTCGACCCCAAGAAATCCGAATCTGACATTAATTTGACGTTACAAAATATTTTTTGCCCAGAAATCCAAGATGGCCCCCATTTGGTAGAGCGTAAATGTGATTTTTGAATGAAAGCAGAAGCATAAATGTGTCATTTCCGCCTTATCTGGGGTTCATGTCCCTTATATGGGGTTTAAACTGCCTTATCTTGGGTTTACATCCCTTATCTAGGGATAAGGCGCCTTATCTGTGGTTTAGACGGCCTTATCCTGGGTTTACGTTCCTTACCTGTGGCTAAGATGCCTTAACCTTAGCATATCGCAGTCTAAACCCAGATAAGGCATCTAAACCCCAGATAATGCGCCGTAACCCCAGATAAGGGACGTAGACCGTCGATAAAGCAGTCCAACCCCCAAATAAGGCGCTTTAACTCTAAATGAGGAACATAAACCTAAGATAAGGCATTTAAACCCCACATAAGGTGCCCAAACTCTAGATACGGGTCGTTAACCCCAGATAAGGGTCGTAAACCTCAGATAAGACATCTAAACCCAAGATAAGGCGCCTTAACCCCAGATAGGAGACGTAAACTCAGATATGACAGTTTAAACCCCCGATAAGGCGCCGTAACCCCAGATAAGGGACGTACACCTCAGATTAACCAGTCCCAACCCCAAATAAGGCGCCATAACCATAAATAAGGAACATAAACCTAATATAAGAGAATTAAACCCCAGACGGCGCCTTATCTGGGGTTTAGACTGCCATATCTGAGTTTACGTCTCTTATCTGGGGTTAAGGCGCCTTATCTTGGGTTTAGATGCCTTATCTGAGATTTACGACCCTTATCTGGGGTTAACAACCCTTATCTAGAGTTAAGGCACCTTATGTGGGGTTTAGATGCCTTTTCTGGGGTTTATGTTCCTTATTTAGGATTAAGGCGCCTTATTTGGGGTTTAGACTGCTTTATCTGGGGTCTACGTCGCTTATCTGGGGTTACGGCGCATTATCTGGGGTTTATATGCCTTATCTGGGTTTAGACTGCAATATGCTAAGGTTAAGGCATCTTAGCCACAGGTAAGGAACGTAAACCCAGGATAAGGCCGTCTAAACCACAGATAAGGCGCCTTATCCCTAGATAAGGGATGTAAACCCAAGATAAGGCAGTTGAAACCCCATATAAGAGACATGAACCCCAGATAAGGCGGAAATGACACACTTATGCTTCTGCTCTCATTCAAAATCACATTTACGCTCTACCAAATGGGAGCCATCTTGGATTTCAGGGCAAAAATTATTTTGTAACGTCAAATTAATGTCAGATTCGGATTTCTTGGGGTCGACTTACCGGAAAAAGTGTCTTTGTACACGATTTTAGGTAATCTAGTTCAAAACTTATTTTTTTCAAGATGGCGCCGGCGGCCACCATCTTGGATTTCTGGGTAAATATGAGTTCGTAATGTCAAAGTAATGTCAAATTTGAAATCCTTGTGGTCGACTTATCCAAAAAAGTGTCTTTGTACATGATTTAAGGTCCTCTTGTTCAAAACTAAATTTTTCAAGATGGTGCCGGCCACCATCTTGGATTTCTGGGTGAAAATGATGCCGTAATGTCAAACTAATGTCAGAATCGGAATCCTTGTACTCGACATATCCGAAAAAGTGTCTTTGTGCATGATTATAGGTGCTCTGGTTCAAAACTTAAATTTTCAAAATGGTGATGGCGGCCATTTTGAAAATTGACCATCAGCGGAACGTGGTGGAGGGTTAGAGAGTAGATTTGGGGGGACTCCTTTTCATTAAAAAACATAGAAGTCGAATCAATCGTCAAACCTTACTTGCCTGAGAGTGGTCACCAAAGTGAATTTTTTCCCCTAACTATTATGAAAATGTATAGTGAATAAACCTAAGTGCCTCTTCATTTAAGCTAAATCACTTGGGTTAGAAGCTTTCAACTTCAATTTGCTAGAGAAATTCACAAGGGTAAACTATTATGAAGCTACGTTTTAAATAGTTTTATACACACGAGATGCATGAGATTAAGTTTGCAAACTTAACGCATTATATGTTAAGAGCTGTAATTGGTTTAAAAGTGCCTGACATAGTGGGTGTTTACTTGCCGTTGCAGTAAATCTAATGAGTATTAGGCTATACAATACATAATTACATCACTTATATATTAGTACTGCAAAACAAAACTATCAACACCTGTTGGTGATGCGTATTGAAGCTCAGACTACAAGACTACAATGTCAATTACTGTAAAGATATTGGTCAAGCATGTGATTTTCATGTTGGTTTGATTTTAATTGACTTTGCGCAATTGCAATTTTTCTCGGTCTTTCAAAAATAGCCAGAAAGTCCTATTAATGGTCACACGTCAGTGATTTTACAGTAGTTCGACAGCTTTAATTCGAGGGATGAGGGTTAAAATGATAAAATTATTGATGTATTTTTGCTTTGTTTTTGTTTTTTACATTTTAATAAAATCATGTACTCCGTCTTGGTTAGCCAGATAATAAAATGGATTGATTGTTTCATCTTGGTTCGCCAGACAAATATGCATTGACCTTTACTCTTATCTCTAATAGTAGGGATGACCATCATAATTTCATGTTGCCCCTATTGCTACAAAAGATTGTTTTCTGGAAAGAACTCATCAACAGAAGTATTTTGGTGGTTAAATGGTCAAAATCGGTCAAAAACTTTTCGAATTATGAATTTTCAAAGTTTCCCATTCTGACCGGTCATTGGAACGAAATAAATTGACAAAGTCTAAATATAGCAATGTGAGCAAAATTGGTATAAGCATATATTTACCTTTGTATATTTCTTTATTTTAATATATATGCAAACATGAAACAAGCATATTGTGAAAGTATCAAAGGGTTTCTTATGAAATGGCACTTTACTAGTCAATAGCATTAAGTATTTCTTCAAACCGAGGCACTGAAATCATGCTTTTAGAAAACATTTGCCAAAAATCATCCATAATGGCCAAAGTGGCACAAAATCAAAAGTCCAGGTGAACTTTTTTTCCACAACAATATACACTACACATAAGAAAAATACTAATGTACTACAAGGGATTTTCAACATATGAATCCAAACAATCAAGTACCAACATGCACAGCTTTGTCCTGATATCACTTCTGGGGTTTTAACAAAATGTTTAACCTCTATTGTGATTGGCAGCAGCATAAGGTATCTCTTTGATAGCTGATAATGCCCAGCCATTCAGCAAGTGGCTAATAACTGACCATGACAGGCTTGAATGAATACTGTCATGTGCTACAAAACCATCACACTCCAGGGACTGGTCACTCCATATGCTACAGGGAGCACAATACTTTAACAATGGAGTGAAAGACTCATTATTGATTAGGCGCGTATTTTAAAAGTACAGCTCCTGTGCGTGTATAGCAGCAAGTCAGTGCAGATGGTATAAATATAAGAAAATGTTTAGGGTTGAAATCAGGTGAAAAATACATCAAATGAGCACGAAACTTCACATTTATGTTCAGAAAGGTGTCTTCTTAGCATGATTCGAAAGGAATATGGAAATTCCAAAGGGAAGCTGGTGATTTAATTTTTAACTCGAGATCTACTTGTTCAATATTTTAACCTTTGTACAGAGAGTATGATAGAGGTATTACTAGCAACTCTGCCAAATTTCAGCTCAGTAGGCCACGTTTTTTACCTGAAATTATTGACATGAATATTTTGTGCCATTCTTGAGCAGTGCTGAACTCAGCCATTGGCAATTAAGCGCACTGTGGTGATGGACCAATTTTGATTCGCACTTACAGGAAAATGAAATAAGTTATGTTGCTGTAATTTGCAAGATAGTTACAAAATATAATTGGCATTTACTTCCCCAATTTTTACAGAAAAATATTGAAAAATAAAAGAATGAAATCAATTTAGAAATGTCTGTGCAAGTAGTGCACAGTTGAGCTCCCTGCATGTCTATGGGAGTGTTCTAATCAAGTTGATGGTTCATTGGTCATCCCTACTAATAGCGAATGTGGTGTGGTAGCAGTTATCACCTTGCATACCCAGTTTGCCATTTTGCTTATAATTAATTTTATCAAGATTCTGACTTAGAAAATGAGCGCGCAGACTTCGCGGAAAAGTCACACAATTTGCCCAGCTTACAACATTATAAAGACAATCAATGCTTTTGAACATAAGAAAGAAAGCCAAACTATCATGGGTTTTTTGTTTGTAAGATGTCGTCTCATATTTTACATTTGCGCAGATTTGTGCATTGAAGATGTTACGGATTGTAACTTTAGCTGATAATGTTAATACATTTAACTTCACTTATACTCTTAACTTAATATTTTGATATTTGCCACTTACTGGTCTCAAAATAGGCGTTTCCGCTATAAATAGACATTTTAAAGTAATTTAAAAGCCCCTGAACTTTAACACGAGTGGTTTTATCTCTACTTTGAAATGTAAAAGCGGTAAGTGTGTCATTAGTGCATTTTTGCTTTCAAGTTTGTGAATGTAAGAGAAGTCTTCCCGTTACTAAATCATATTTTTGTTGTATTAATGCGTTAACTATACCAATTGTGTCTTTCATTTAAATTATGAAAGTTCATGGTAAACAAAATAACCATGTGAGAAATCATTTGAATTAGAAGCTTTCAACTTCGTCTGCAAAAAATCACTCTTCAGATTTAGCATTTTTATATTCCGTCTCTCACGATATACATGGGATTAGATTAGAAAACTGGACAACGCTTAACGCATCTGCAAAACAAAACAACCCGCTCGCATACGCTGGCGAAGTTACGTAATAATCGGTTTAACTACCATAGCAATAGGTGAAAACAATTTTTGAATATACCGCGCTGCACTGATACGTTCACGCTGTACCTCTGCATTGAACCATATCATGCCGATCACTTGCACCTGTAAGATTAGTATCTTTGAAAAGACCAGTATTGTATTCAATCTATGATTGCAGACATACACAGGTGATGAGTGTAACCTGTTTGTAGTGCAGCGCGATATGTTCAAAATTGTTTTCACCTATTGCTATAGTAATTAATCCGATTAATAACATAACTTCGCCAGCGTATACGCCGTAGAAGTGACGTCATAATCGGATTAACTACCATAGCAATAGATGAATACAATTTTTGAATAAACCGCCCTGCACTACAAGTAAATTGCACTAATCACCTGTGTATTTCAGCAAACATAGATTGAATACAATACCGCTCTTTTCAAAGATACTTATCTTACAGGTGCGAGTGATAAGCCTTTCTTTGCCATCTATGGTTTAATGCATCGGTACCGGGTGAACGTTGTAGTGCAGGGCGGTATAGTCAAAATTTTATTCATCTATTGCTATGGTAGTTAATCCGATTAACTACGTCACTTCTACGGCGTATTGTAAGTTCTCAATTTAGCTTAATCGGTAGGGCATTAGATTCCGGTTCTTAGGAGTTGGCGAAGCGAGTTGAATTCTCTGTTTGTTATCGTGGTATAGACGATTCCAACGAGCCAAGTCATGGTCAGGATTTGGTCGGACATATTTGGGTAGCCGCTAGCGCCAACTAGGTGTTTTGAGCGTCCAAGTGTGCAAATAAAAGCCGCCTAACACCTAGAGAAGATGCAAGGACGAGGAGGGTTAATAGAATAATAGCTAATAATAATGGCGGTAATTCCCCCATCGCATCTATTCATACATAGTCCTTTTGTTTGCAAGTACATCAATGCATAGATACCGCGTGTAGTTAATCCGATTATTTTATCACATCAACAGCGAATAGACCAGCTGTGTGTTTTGTCGAAGGGAACTGTATTGTGTTGTAAACTTTAATATTTCTTTTGTCTACCTGTGTTTTCGCGGAAGGTGTAAAACGGGTGATGGAATGCAATTTAAAATTTCCGCCAAGGTCGAATCATTTCACATTTTGAGTGCATTGTAGCCGACGGCTACCCAACTAAAGGCTGCTAGTCAGGTGTAGGAATGCGTGAATTTGGATTCCTCTATAATTGAGCTAGCTTGAAATTATATTGGACAATAAACCACCTATGAACAAGGAGGTTATATTAACGCGTAGAGGGTATAGATTATATAACGAAAAAGATGAAGGACAGATAACAATGACATTGGCTGATCGATAAAAATTAGGCCTATATGTAAGCAGTGACGTCATCATATTCATGATATGAGTTACCTTCATGTGGGTGTAAGAATGATGACTCGCCAAACAGGGAGCTCTTGATCTGAGCTAAATCACTCGAACTTGAATTAGAAGTTTTGTGTAAACGCTTCTTATTCCTAGAGTATGTCCTCAAGAGTAATGAAGACGCTTCTTCACAGTTTTAACAGCTTGTATACACCGTCTCTCGAGATATGAATATGGTTGGTTTAACAAACTTGACAATGCCTAGCACTTGGTACAAATAACTTAATCAAGGCAAAGTTTCAATTAAAATGGGACACAGTAGAGGATCTATTATAAAGAGTGGTCAATAATGACCAGCTAGTTTCAATTTTGTTTCGATCTTTAAAAACAATAATCTGTGATGTTAATGTTGAATAGAAATGGATGAATGAGGTATCGAAAATATATCGAAATGTCCTTCTTTCTATGTTATAATATTGTAAAAATAATCATTAATGTTTGACGCTAAAGGCGTATTTGCAACAGCTGTGGTTACTTTTTGTGCAGTATTCAGAAATTTAGACAATAATAATTGCCACTAGCATAAAAGTATGCCATTGGCTGCAAAAGTAAAATGATGGTATAATAATCGTATCTCAGATGCGCGGCTTTAAGCTGATCTTAGTCACCAGGCATACATGAATATCAGAAGGATTGTAGCTTTTAAACTCCTCATTTTGGGCGCCTTTTTTAAGTGTTTGAGGAGTTGTGTTTTTTAGTCATCGGAAAAGCTTAAAGAATTGATTGAGCAATACATTCAAAAATAGAATAAACTTATTGTTTCGATTATTAATCCGGCTACAGCATAAACATTCACATGGGTAAGCAATCGAAGATATTCTACACTTGCGCGTAAGCCGTATTATTTATGTTCAAATACAAGGCCTCCCAGCAAATACAAAAACTATTTAAAACGTAATAAACGCGTCCAAGTTTTGACCAAAATGTTTTTATAAAATTCAACGTCGTGTTATAAAAGTCATGAAAAAATAACTACACATTTTGTTGTATTGATGCGTTATTGTATAATGTAATGAAGTAATATGGGGGTAGGTGGATGTAAGTATTTGATGCGCGGATGATAATGAAATAAATGTAAAAGTTTTATTTTTTCAACTTACATGTTAATATGATATAGTGGAAATCTTTAATCACGTGGAAACAGCGACGAAGCTTGATTTCAGGTGAAGTGAAGTCAGGTGAAGTGAGGTTTCCTGGGAACACTCGATTCTGCTCAGATGTACAAAATGACATTAAAACAGTCTTTGCAAGCGTTTGGGAATTGAAATACAAGAATGCTTCATGTATAAAAGTATTAAAGAGTGCGCGCGTGATTTTAAAATGTTAATTTTAGCATTTTTTTTTACTTTCTTTGTTCCTTATGATTAGAGGAAAGATTAGAGGCACGGGTAAGATGGAGTAATTGGGATAGGTGGGTAAGTGGGAAACTTACTATACTACATCTTCATTGCAGCACTTAATCAACCAATACGATACCGAACGGTGATTTGTTTTTTGTATTTCTTTCTCTTGAGAGCTTTTATTTACTTGCAAATAAAACAGCATATTACACCCAAGACAACAAAAAACAAAGTAATGTACAACTACACACCGGTACTAGAGGATAACAGAAATAGTGAGTTACAACTTATCCAGGACCAAATATACATGAATACATACATTTATATACCTCTTCCCACAGTCATACATGAACTAAGAGTTAATCAAGTTGAGAAACGGATCCCATTTTTGGAAATGAACATGGAGTTTAGACTGTACAAAAGTGTTCAAGTTTGGTAGTATCCGCCAAAATATTTTTAAAACCATTAAAAGAGAGTCTAGCCTGATCACATCTGAATTTATATATATTACGCCTGGCAATAAGCATAATTTGGTTAATACTAGTGACAAAATCAATACTTGTATCTAAAAAGCCATAAAGCTTATTAAAAACGTTAAGATCTGGGATTATATCAAAATTCAATTGAATACTTTGCGAGAAAAAAATCACTACATTTCAGTCTGCAAATAAATGAAGAATGGTTTCCTTCTGTACATGAAAAAATTGCACTGATCATTGTTTGTTAATCCAACTTTATATAACCATTCATTTGTTGGCAGAATATTGTGTGTTATCCTGAACTGTAGCCACCTTAATTTTACATCTAATATAGTCTTAAATGGCATAATAAGCAACTCATTACACTCATAAACAGTCAGATTATATTTTCTCTGCAGCGAGAATTGGCTAACAGATTCTGTTTTGATTCTATCAATGTACCACCAATTCACATCCATCGAGCATAATTTCTAAAGGGGAACAAGCCTGCTATCAGAAAATCATGATGAAATTATGCAAATAAGCCAATTGCGGCTTATTTAATATGGTGTCCCACTTACCCCATCCACTTGGGACAATGGTTCTTGAAATAAATTTTTGATGAATTATAACAAAATTGTATATAATGCCGCCAACAAGCTCAAACAATTCAATTAATATACTAAACGCGCCTATTGAAGCTGAAAATCGTGTTTTTAGTACTTCTTCCTAGTCAAGTGCTAAAAAATCTGTGAATGTGAAAATAAAGGGTACAATTTTTAAGTCAGTATAAGTAGTCCCTATGATCAAGAAATTATAGATTTTTGCCATGTTCGCAAAGTTTGAAGGTCACACATGCATCGCGGATTATCAAATAAAATCGCCAATTCATGGCATCCATGTACTGTCCTCACTCATTTTGATTTCCTCGTGTTTATTATTCCCACTTGCTTTAAAGGCAGCGTGTTGGTACGCGATGTCGCGAAGTAAATGATAGGCGTTTTATTTGTTTGGGGCGGCGTGTTGATACGCGAGGACGCAATATTTTTTGTTTGACGCGATGTAGTTGGAAAGAGGACATATTAACTGATGCTCACTATTTTGAGGTCCCTGGATATTTTTTAAAGGTATTTTTGCTCATTTTTAGACTTTAATCACTAATATTGAAAAAAAAAAAAGACGAGGTGAATATGCAATGTAACTCAGTGAATGATTAGGTTTGCAAAAGTGAAATTTGCAGTTGCATCACCACCGTTCGAATTTTTATCACGAAAAGTTTTCCAAACTCAGTAATTTGTTATAGATTATTATGTTTTGTTATAAATATGCTGATAATGCCCAAATGCTCCAATATAAAATGCATTACCGTAAAATAATTATGTTCTTTTAATGTAATGATATCATAAATATATATGTGCAAATTTACCCCTACCCGAGAATGTGTCCCATTTACCCAAAAGTGGTAAGTGGAACAGTTGAGTCATTACATAATTGGCTCCGCTCTTCTGAACTGAACTGGAGTATCGCCCCAATACTAACACCAGACATTATCCTATGATTATACTTGGATTATAAAAACATAAGTTCAATCTGTATTCACTTAAATGCGTTTTATATCCAATAATATCCTTAAGTGTCCACTTACCTCATCTTACCCCCTATTACACAACTTGATGGGATCTCTTCGATTTGACCCCCTTGACCCCATCAGAAAAAAAAATGGCAACGTGGTTCACTTGATCAATGATCCATGTAGATTAATTTTCAATTCCAAACTCAAAATAAACATGCAAGTCCTATAAGCAAGTCGATTTTGCAACGCAATGCCCTGGACTACGTGCTATTCTCCTAACTACCCTGACATATTACCGCTAGTCATATACCTACCCTTTTAGGTCACAAGTATCCTTATTTTGTCCCCTTCTAGCATTAAAATTGCAGTTTACAGGCACACTTACTGGTAAAGTAATTTGGTAGCAGGTCAGCAGCATTAAGACAGCGCCTGAGCACCATTGCATCAAAACCAAAGATATACACAATCATAAAATCTAAAGACATGTTACTTTCAGGCTAGACAGGTCACTTTTGAGAACAACACTACCTGCGAACTAGTTACTTTTGGCTGAATTTTTACACACTGGGTTTAGGTGTTTGAGATGTTTTAATTTCGACACCAGAAAGGCTTAGCGATATAATCAGTATGAGTACCTTGCTAGAATGTTTTTTTTGTTATTAAATAAGATTGCCCATTAGATATAATCATAATGCCGAATATAGCCAAAATGATCATTCATATTAGCTCGACCTTTTAACCGAAACGCTTTCTTTTTATTATACAGACTTGACATTTAGTATGGAATATTTTTTCGCAAAATTCCAAGACTGGTCTGGAAGGGGTCTGCATAAATCGCGCGGGATAAATATTAATAATTGGGATGTGTCGGGAGATAGTGTAAAGTAATTGTTTGACAGAAAATGGGATTTCCATTATTTACATTATGGCGCTCATAATGTAGTGAATTAGCCTAAAATGACGGATTTAAGGAGACTGAATTTAAGCAACCTTATTCTGATATTATCAAATTTATTGAGGTTTGAGGTGCTATTAACTGAACCTAAATACCAATAAGTGTTCGTCACTTGTAATCTACCAGTCTTGAAAGTGGGAGGAGCTTTAAAAAATATGGCTCTGAAAAGTGGTACGCACTCAGAAAGTTTGAATGGCCTCCTGGGGCCAAATGTTATAAACTTGCTATACATAAAGAAACAGCGTGAGTTCATTGGACAACCAAACATCCGCGAAGTTGTTTTGAATCGTACGTTTATAACATTTGATCTCCATGGGCCATTCAAACCTTCTGAGTACGTACAACATTGACGAGCCATATTTTAAGCTCTTTCCTTGTTCAAAAATTGGTACATTGCAAGTGTATTTCAGCGGTGATGAATGTCAATTGCTGGCGAAGTTTAGGACATATCTATGAATGGCCAAGAGGTCCAAAAACTAGTAAGATAAACGTGTAAGGTTACACGTGTAAGATTACATCTTATACGCGTAAGATTGCATCTTAAACGTGTAAGAATGAAGCGGGGTTTTTAAATTGACGAATCACATAGTAAGAAATCACAAACAACCAATCATCTCACGCGTAACAAACTTTAACCAATAATATGTAAAGACGTTTTGTGAGTTGTATTATCCACAACTTCTTA
Source organism: Amphiura filiformis (assembly GCF_039555335.1). Taxonomy (NCBI): domain Eukaryota; kingdom Metazoa; phylum Echinodermata; class Ophiuroidea; order Amphilepidida; family Amphiuridae; genus Amphiura; species Amphiura filiformis. Next base: position 9,242,790 of record NC_092629.1, read on the forward strand.
TACGTGTAAGATTTTGATTTTAGTGATGGACGATACGTGATATTATTGGTGGCGTACCGAGGATAAGGAAAGCTCGTCACCTCGTAAACGAGGCATTTTCTTAATTTGTATGAGTGCTACAATGTCATGTATTTTATGACGAATCTCTGTCAGGAATTGTTCCGACTGTTGGTCCGTCATGGTCACATCCCGATTTATCTCACTTTTTGGCTACCTTTTTTCAGTTATCTGGAGTCAATTAATACTCATGTCAATTATATTTCTAGAGATGATGGTAAAATAATCACGTTTGCGAAAACTACCGCGGTGCAGATCGATATCGAGGCTGAGATTATTCGACACTCGTCGTACCAGTCAAATCGGAATACCGTCCACCTAATAGGGAATTCTTACGCGTATAAGAAATGCTATGGCGAGATTTCATTGGTTGAAGATGAATACGTGTAAGATGATAGGTTGTTTGGGGTTTAAAGATGGGTTCGTTATATATGATTTGTCAATTTAAGCATCCCGCTAGATTCTAAGACGTATAAGATGCGATCTTACACGCATAAGATGCAATCTTACACGTGTAAGATGCCATCTTACACGTGTAAGGTCACCTCAAACCCCTATAAATTTGAAATTAACAGAACAATGTTGTATAACGTCTCCCACAAAGCTCAATTTCAGCCTTCCTAAATCCGCCATTTTAGGCAAATTCGCTACATTATGAGCACCATAATTTAAACTCACGGAAAGCACATTTTCTACCAAACAATTATTTTACACCATCTCCAACACAGACCCCTTTCAGACCAGTCTTGGAATTTTGCGAAAAAATATTCCATACTAATTGTCAAGTCTGTAATATATGTTTGTTTTTTATTCGTTTAGCATCATCACCAAGTTTGCTAAACCAATCCCATGGATATCATGAGAGACAGTGTATACACACTGTTAACATTCTGAAATAGCTTCTTCGTTGCCCCTGAGAAATACTTTACCGCGGTGAAGTGTTTATATAAAGCTTATTATTCAAGTTCCAGTGTTTTAGCTTAAATTTCATAAATATAAATGACAGAGACGCAAGTGACAATATACTATTGACGCCAAAGGCCATCAATATCATGTAACTTTATATTATATAAATTTATATAATACAACTAAATCGAACTTCCTTCCTTTTATAAGCAAAAGTACGATTTCCCGCCCACGTAAGATAAAACACAGCATCAAAATAATGATAGTGCTGCTCTTACATTATTTTCATCAATTACGATCAGCACGTCCATTGCAAACGTGGCTGGCTGTTACGCGAAAGAGGAGCACGTCCGGGGCTTGCTACTTTGTCATCGGACGTGCTGTTTTCTTAACCAGTCCGCCCGACAGACGCCCTGTATTGTCAAACATTTGGAGTTTAATTGTTACAATATTCTCATTGTCCAAAATTTAAAACATTCCAGAATTGTGACAGCTCCAAAAGTTTGACGCACCAATGTAAATATAGTGATAGACAGTGAGGTAATAGGTTAAATACCACTAATTATGTATTACACGGGTTTCAATGGGAAAATGCCTAATTTCGGGTGGAATTTTCTCATATTCAGAACTCTCACAGTTCAATGCCACTAATATCAGGTGAAACTATATGATTTAGATGCCAAATGATCAAAAATTCAACATAGGTTGACCTGAGACTTATCTTGTTTTAACGCACTGAACCGTAAACACCTTAAAATGACAGTGCGTCCTCGAAGCTGAAAGTTACAATAATGCTAGGGCGAATATTTACTAAAAACCGAAGCCGTGTGTATGAATTTTGGTACTATTACAACAAAAATGTCATATAATGAGAGAAAATGTACCATTTTGAAGCATCAAACTCTAAAAAGTACTTTTTTGGCTATATAACTTTTAATGCAGTCTTTTTGAATGCCATGAAAACAAATAGTTACTCGTCGTAATTCAATGTATCGCCCAGGCCTATTAGTGGTCTTTAACCAATAGATCCTGCAGATTCACATTGAATCTTCTTTGTATCCTCTATATTCACGATGCTTACGGTAGAGCGTTAATCCTGCTCACCCTTCATGAAACAGTTTTTTATTCCCAATATGTTTATTTGTTCGGTGCATTACATTTGAACTTGATGGGTATGCTCACTCAGGAGACTGTTCCGGCACATATGACACATGCCACATTAATGAAATACTACGATTCAAGCATTCACGGATGATAAAAAAAATCACCCCAAAGAGCGTTCGATGATTCGACCTTTTAGCCTTTAATGAATAAGTCTTAATAAGAAATATGTGCAGGGTCCGCATTGAAAATAACGTATGGACAGACACTAATACAACTGGGTCGGTTCAAATGTCTGTTTTCCTTTTTTTTTAAATAACGGACTGATTTTTTCAAATACGTGTTTTAGATAAAGATGGTCGCCATGGTGACCAATATAAAACCATAAAGAATGCGATTAATAGTTCTGAAGCTATAGAGTTGTTTGTAAAGATTGGGGTATTGTTGTGAGGCCTTTAGAAGCATTTACATAGCTCTACATACAAAAAGAGCGCAGCGCTAAATTATGGCAGCTCATAAATGACAAAATAAAATGGCAAAAGATGAAACCAGAAACAAATAATGCAAAGAACAACAAGAGCAGCAACAAAAATATAACTCAGAGGAACAGGGTAAAGACTTTACAATGTAATTAACCAGGCATGCTGAAACCGTTTACAATGTTTCAGTTCAAACCAGACACGTCCGTACAACAAGTTATATTTAATCAGCGGTGGTCGTTATCTAGCATTTGCATCAAAGTACAGTTTTGTCGAGGCGTGATGTGATTTTAAATCACGAATAGAAAATGTGTGTAACCCAATTTCTTTGGGAATTGTTTCTCCGAAGATATATCAACTGCATTTACCCTTTAAAGTGTTTCTAAAAGTAATTGAAGGACTTTAATAAAAACGTGACATTTGGCTTGTTTATATAGCACCCGGGATGTCAAATATCTAATGATTTTATTTGATGCTCTCGATTCTATTCTATTTTAATAGGTACATCGAAGCGTAAAGAATGTCAATCACGAGGCCCTGAAGTATTTTAAAAACCAGCTAATTCTGATTAACTTGCTGTAATATTTACTAAAGTTGAAATAAGTTCAATAAAAGTGTCTGTAAAATTAGAAATTTTGACGATTTTATTTACTAAGGAACTCAAAATGTCTAATTTGGTGAGTAATATAACGTGTTTACCTTTCAACCAATGAAGTTAATGATGTTAAAGATCAAAGGTCGAGTGCTCGCAGTGTACTAAAGACGTACAAGTAATATAAATACTCGGTGACAGATAAAAGAGTAAACGTGGTGTAAACTAGATCTATCATGAGACGTGATGTATTTTTCGGTAATATCAAAATTATTGTTGCATATTGCTTTGTCTTTAGAGGACGAAAAAGAATCTGCTTGAAAGGTTAGTCCATCAGTAGAGCAGGTCGTCACATTGCTAAAAACACAAACACACGTATAAACACAAGCAGCTCGCCCAAGATGCCACAGCAATTTATAATACATTATCCGACAATCACAACAAGGTGTATTGTACTTAACTTGCACTAGCTGGAATAAGGCTAAAACGATTTAGCAATTGATCAGTAAGCATTCTAAAAAGAAGAATACATAAAGATAGGATATCATATTATTTACATAGCAAATCCTTACCATAACCATAACTATCACCCTTGCCCTTAACCATAACCCTAAACCCCCAACCCTAACCCCAAAAGCAAACAGTAGCATTCGTGATAATGCGTACATGAAGGCGCTCTCCTGACTTTTAGATCTCCCGCGCTATATAGGGCTCAAATATTACTATTTCATCAAAGTTTATTATTCTAACAAGCTTTAACTAAAAGTTTCATCAAAGGAGTCAAGCTTTAAACTATTAAGCAAAAATATCGAACAAGCTAAAAACGATTTTTACCCGTATTTAACAAGCTAAAACCAATTTTTGAAAAGAAGCTTTAAAAAATCTACCTAATATTACTTATCTATGTTTCCGATGATATCCAAGAAGCTGAAATATTGTGAAAGGGGGCAGGGCTTTGAGTAATGAGCGAAATTTCGGGGTAAAATACATCACGTTTTTCGAGAAATTCGCCATCTTGAATAAATGCAGAATTGCGTCACGCAGTATCGAACGCGCTTGAAATTACATGATACGCAAGCGTAAATTACGTCTAAACGCGAAAACTTCGGCATCACCGGTTTTGTTAGCAGCTCTTTTACGTCAAAAATATCTATAAAGCTTGTTCGATGGAATAAAAGGTATGTTTGTACAGTTGAAAACATGTTTAACCTTGTTGCGAAAGTTTAATATGATAAATGTGCAATCTGTACCTTATATAACTCGGGTGGTCTAAAAGTCACCCATGAAGGTATCTCTCGGTGACTCGAACGACCTCGAATTCTCTGGTGATCGAGTTGATGTATTTAGGTTTAGTTCCCGTACTCTAACACAAACTGGCAACGGTAGAAAGTTATAACAGTACTGATGACTTATTTTACCTACTGTGAGTTATGAAGATTATAATCTAATTTTAAAGAAGTGTTGTAGTTCTTGTTAGTTCTCTTTTTTGTGATTTTTTAAAATTCTATAAACAGTACATCTGTTTGCAAATTGATGGCACTATTTAAACAAGGAAATAGGCTTGCGCTATTTCAACTTGGTATCTTTGCTATCCAGTCAATATCGCAGTGAATCACATTCTATATTCAGTCTACATTGCACTGGATATACAGCATAAATAGCGCCCTAGTCTGTTGGATTAGAGCGTTTCTCGCATCATATTTTGTTCAGGACTCGTGTTTTTAAATCTACCGCCACATCACAATAAGGCTATTGAACAGTGTATTGGTTTCATGGGGTTCACTCAAGCATATCGATATACCAGTCCCATGCCTTTGTTGATAAACATGGAGGTCAACTCATCTATAGTTATTAAACGATAATAAACGGTAATATTTGACAACACAGAATATAGAAACAAGAACCACTAACCGCAAAATGTGGATATGCAACTACTTTTCCCCGCAGGGCTACTGTCATGATGGTATATGGATTTTCCCTCTTGGATAACTTTAGGCCAATAGGATTTATGGTTTTTCTCACCTTAAAGTGAGCTGGTTGTTTCTGACAAGTAGTCATGCATCATGATTCTTCTTATTGATAGGCAGATTTTCTTAGCTTCTACACATAGGGTTCAGATTGTTATGCAAATGAGTTGGTCCCTTGTTCAGGAGTGGGAAATATCTGGTCTGGGCATTCAAATACAAGACAGAGGAGGGTTGACACCTAAATTGTTTTACTCCATGTTAATGCGCTAAATCCATGTGCAGGAATAGTATAGACAGGGCTGCATGTTTGCATTTCTTTATGAAAGTTAAAACAGAACTTTCTCAACTGCTGCGCTGCCTCGCCAGTGTAACTTGTTGTAGCCAAATACTTTGCCAGGATAGTGGTGCTGGAGTTGTTATCATCTTTATAAGCTGACGTTTGTGTCATGAAAGCAGAGCTTTCCTCCTAACTACTGGGTAGTTGTTTTGGATGTCAAATTGAAATATTTCGTGTAAGTTTAATTTTATTTTGTTATGATTTGTAAAGGAAACAATAGTGTAAAATACCTAAATTTATTATGTGGAGGATTAAAGTGTAGTAAAGGTTTAACATCTGTCTATGTAAAGGTTTTATGCAAGTTAAAGCAAGACAGAAATTAGTAAATTAATTCCTCCAATTTGTTTAGAAATTGATAGTAATGTATGATTAGGTATTCAAGCAAACATTGTGCTCATCCATGCTAATCATAAGATGAATACAGTTGTATTTCGATAATTGTGATATTTTAAATATGTTTTGGCATTATAAAAATCTTCTGCTAAAATAGAAATATGGTAATGAAAATTAACATTGCCCATTGTTAATATGGATTTGAGATGATCTCATGATCTCAATCACTCGATCAATATTCTTCTGGTTACTCAGCATGATCAGTAATCTTGGTTATCCAAATAGACTTCTTCTTAATTGTGGATATGAACTGTGGATTTGATGAAGCAAATACTACTTTGTTGTTTAATGAAGCATCTTGCAATTCCTAATTAATTGAGCTTTCAATTAAAATAATACTAGATGAATTGGTATTTTTGAATGTTCATATTTGTACTTATATTATACAGCCGTAAAAGTGTGGCACTTTGAATGGTTCTTCTCAGTGAGAGTATGATGTCTGTGACGATCTAACTGGTCTACATCAAGACACGCATATGAACTTGTGGCATCTGAATTAAGCCAACATCTGAATTCTACATCCGACGACAACGTGTGACAAGGAAAACATTGTATCCACAAACTGTGAGATTGTGAAAATCTAAACTAGTACATGTACATGTTTTGTCATAAAATACTTTCTAGTATTCCAAATTCTCTCTGTGCACAGATGATTAAGATTGAAACATTCATAATCATTTCAAGAAATCGGTTTAATCTTTATAGTAACAAAACAAAAGAATGTTAAATAACAGTGATCTTTATTTTTGTGTGTATTGTTTATTTTGATATTGATGAATAAGACTGATTTAAGTATAAATTTGCGTAACGTGTATATTTCATCTGTGTCCTTAGACGTGTGTGATTCCAGATTCGTGGTTCAAGACATTGCCAAAAGCAATAATCAAGATCAATCTCTTGTTCTTGACAGCTACAACTAACCACTTATCGCGAAATATGGATATCCAGGAAGCTTAAATTATAAATTATCCCGCGATAGAGGGCAGGGCCTGTTGAATGAGGACAAGTCTATTGTAAAAAGTTTAAAAACAAAGAAAGAAGTATGAAATGGGTGACGGACTATCTATAAGTATTGACTCCAGTAGCAACAAAAATGATCAAGGCCGCAGACCCGGCAAGCCCGAGGCCGGTGACTCCCATACGGCGACTAAACACTAAGACTCAGTATCAATATAAGGGCCCCGTAGGGCAAGGAAGACAATGTAACCTTAATGTAACATTGACCAACAGTAACCTTAATGTAATGTTGACACACAGGAGCCTTAATGTAACATTGACCAATAGAGGGGATATTTTGACACAAATTAATAACCTTAATATAACACTGCCCCAACAGAGGGCGCTATTTATGCTGTTTATGTGAAGTACGATATAAACTTAATATTAGAGAGAGCAGGTTGGCTATTTAAATATATTTTACGAGTTAATCCTTACACATGAGAAAACCATTTTTCCTGATGTTCCATAATACAAGTGTCTGCCCCTTGTAAAGATGAAAACAAGATAAATAGCGCCATCATTATTCAACTTAAATTAAAAATGACTGCAGATCTGTATACCATCATACAACCGTGCTTCTATAACTCGAAGACACTGGTGTGGAATTGATTTCCATACACTCGTCACACGGGTTTGCACATAATGTTCGCCGATAGTGTGTTAATTTAAAGTTTTAATTGGAGCTAACAGGCTTAGTTAAACTGTTGCTTTCTGTGGTCATAGTTATTCGTCTGCATCATTTCACTGATCATCGATGTCTTTGTGTGTTCTGGTTTATAGAATATACTGTATAAAAGGCACATCTTTGCACATTAAGTAAGTATCTACCTGGATGACACTGGAGGAAATCCACATCATCCAACATTTAAGTGAGCTTGTTGCTCTACCTTATTAGCTCAAATTGAAACTAGAACAACAACAAACAGTATTGATGGATACATAATCGTTACATGTTTTGAAGCACGGCAGGCACGGCACAAATCACTGTTTAGTTCGGGTAAAATCCGGAAAAAGATCTTCACTCAAACTTACTTTATTATAACATAAGAACAGGCGAAGATCTACTTTGTGGATTTAAATCTATATTTTAAATGCAAGCGCGTTGTGTTTCCTAAAACGATTAACATATTGGAAGCTCCCGCACCTAACCCCAATAAACCATGATGGCTAAGGGTCTGTTTATTAAAGTACTGCATGGCAAGTTGATTCCGGAGTTGGCACTATATAGCTAGCATATGTACAGAAACACAGACTGCTGCATCTAATTTGATTCAGATCTTGATCCGTTGATGAATTGTACAATCCCAATTAACCCCATTGTACTAATATCATGTCCTCTGTTACCTATTATAGTGGGTCATGAATGTTTCATTCATTTCATTTCATTCAGCTGCTATCAGGGGAGTTCAAAGTTTCTCCATGTACTAAGATTTGGGGCCATATCGGTAAATGACATTGGGCAGTAAAATCATGTCAAAGTCCCTAAATAGTTTTTCGTACAGGTAGGATATTCTTTGCCTTCCATGTCTGCATGCGATGGGGCGCATGGAGAGCATTTCTTCTCCAGAGTTCGTCTTCCTGCATCCTCAATTGTAATTGTCTGTAATTGACATGTTGGTAAGAAGCTCGGTGTAGATAAGTGTATATCATTCCATTACTGACATGGTCAGTGCGCTTGGTGTTTAGAATTATTTTGTAACACGATATAGCAATGGGTTTTTTTTCATGTCAGTAGATATCACATAGGACATGCAGCCATAGAGCAATACTGTCAGACTAGTGGTGTGCAAAAGCTTGCAATAGAAACGTTTGGACTTCTCCACAGATAATCCGATTTCCAAAATGAATATCATGCAATCGATTTCCGTCGAGAGAGTTGACTTGTGCTAGAGCCCATCATAATACCAAGATATATAAACTCGGTGATCTCTGTATACCTGGAGTGGTTGCTGTGGATTGCAGTTGATCGCCTTGTTCTCAGTTTTATGGAACACTGATGATGCGACCCAGGCCTTATGCTACAGTCGCTGTTACGATTAGATGTGCATGTGCCCGTGGAATGTAGGATTCAAGTAAGGCAATGCCGTCAGTGAAATCCGAGTCTTTCAAAGCCGTGGCATGATGCATGATGAATAAGCACCACAGTCCCCTCGGTAGTCGATGAGAACAATAAATGGGAATGAAGCAAAAATATCTCTCTGCAATACTCCAGTAGTCAACACGAAGAGATCCGAGATGTTGCCATTTACCATTACGGCGCTTAGTGAATTGGTATACAGTAACGTATTGAATTTACCTTCGTGGCGCAAAAGAAAATCATAATCATGTTGACACAGTCAAAGTCTTTACTAATTTTAATGAATGTTTATGGTGAGTGGAAATCCGGCCTGGTTACTATGTAGGATAAAACAAGTTCCGTTACTCTGTTCATTTGGGACCTTAGTGTACACCTTACCTGCAACTGACATCAGTGTGATCCCTATATAGTTGGGCAAGAGGCTGGGGTATATTATCTTTGGTAGGGGAATAATAAGATGGATAATCCACTTTTTTGTATCTAAGTTGTATAAATCATACCCATGTACAAAGTACTCACATTTTATGGAGACTCGACGTTTCGAAACCTACTTGTCTGGTCTCATGCATGATGACTTGATCCAGCAACACTAGAAGATGCAGTGTTTCTAGAATTGTTCTGGATTAAATGGTCATAACGGTGACTGAGGTTGCATGCTGCGCCCCCTTGGTTGTTTATTGCTTTGTATCCTCTGCGACGAATCCAGATGCCACAAGTTCATATGCGTGTCTTGATGTAGACCAGTTAGATCGTCACAGACATCATACTCTCACTGAGAAGAACCATTCAAAGTGTCACACTTTTACGGCTGTATAATAAAAGTACAAATATGAACATTCAAAAATACCAATTCATCTAGTATTATTTTAATTGAAAGCTCAATTAATTAGGAATTGCAAGATGCTTCATTAAACAACAAAGTAGTATTTGCTTCATCAAATCCACAGTTCATATCCACAATTAAGAAGAAGTCTATTTGGATAACCAAGATTACTGATCATGCTGAGTAACCAGAAGAATATTGATCGAGTGATTGAGATCATGAGATCATCTCAAATCCATATTAACAATGGGCAATGTTAATTTTCATTACCATATTTCTATTTTAGCAGAAGATTTTTATAATGCCAAAACATATTTAAAATATCACAATTATCGAAATACAACTGTATTCATCTTATGATTAGCATGGATGAGCACAATGTTTGCTTGAATACCTAATCATACATTACTATCAATTTCTAAACAAATTGGAGGAATTAATTTACTAATTTCTGTCTTGCTTTAACTTGCATAAAACCTTTACATAGACAGATGTTAAACCTTTACTACACTTTAATCCTCCACATAATAAATTTAGGTATTTTACACTATTGTTTCCTTTACAAATCATAACAAAATAAAATTAAACGTACACGAAATATTTCAATTTGACATCCAAAACAACTACCCAGTAGTTAGGAGGAAAGCTCTGCTTTCATGACACAAACGTCAGCTTATAAAGATGATAACAACTCCAGCACCACTATCCTGGCAAAGTATTTGGCTACAACAAGTTACACTGGCGAGGCAGCGCAGCAGTTGAGAAAGTTCTGTTTTAACTTTCATAAAGAAATGCAAACATGCAGCCCTGTCTATACTATTCCTGCACATGGATTTAGCGCATTAACATGGAGTACAACAATTTAGGTGTCAACCCTCCTCTGTCTTGTATTTGAATGCCCAGACCAGATATTTCCCACTCCTGAACAAGGGACCAACTCATTTGCATAACAATCTGAACCCTATGTGTAGAAGCTAAGAAAATCTGCCTATCAATAAGAAGAATCATGATGCATGACTACTTGTCATAAACAACCAGCTCACTTTAAGGTGAGAAAAACATAAATCCTATTGGCCTAAAGTTATCCAAGAGGGAAAATCCATATACCATCATGACATTTCACTCCCCCCTTAAGATAAATGTTACCTTAACATTTACCACCTTAAATTTTCACACTTGGAATAAGATCAAAACTACACACCGATCCATGAGTGAAAACTTACTAACCTGTCGACCTGCTCATGTAATCAGCACCAACGTTATCCTTGCCCTTGATCGCTATCATTGTGAAGTGATAAGGTTGCAACGCTAACGCCCATCGCATTATGCGCCCATTTGCTACCTTGGATCGTTGCATGCATAACAATGGCCGATGGTCAGTTGCCAGTTGAAATTTCCGTCCGTACAGAAATGGTTCGAACTTCTGAATAGCCCAAACTATGGCATAACTCTCTTTCTCCATCACAGAATAGTTCTTCTGTGCAGTCAGTAGTTTCTTGCTGGCATACGAAATGGGGAACTTTTCTCCATCAAACTCTTGTAGTAGAACGGCCCCGACACCATCATCAGACGCATCTGTTCGGAGAATGAACGGTCTGTTGATGTCTGGAAGATGAAGAATGGGAGATTCCGACAACTTTGCCTTCAAAGTTCGGAACGCTAATTCCTGGCTGTCACCCCATTCTATCTTGGTTGGTCTTCCTTTCTTAGTCTCATCTGTTAGTGGAACCGCTACAGCAGCAAAGTTTGGTATAAAAGCTCTGTAGTAATTGGCCAAACCAAGGAATGAACGAAGTTGAGTTTTCGTTTGTGGTCTTGGCGCATTCTGAATTGCTTCCAACTTGTTTGAGTTTGGTTGCAGCATACCCTGACCTACGACATGGCCAAGAAATTCTACCTTCTCAAAACCTATGTAGCACTTAGTTGGTCTTGCAGTCAACTTGGCCTTTCTTAATCTCAGCAGCAATTCTCTCAACGTCTCTATGTGTTCTTCCCATGATGCAGTGTGTACTAAGATGTCGTCGATATAGTTGTCAACACTTTTCAAACCTCTCAACAGTTTCCTCATGATCCTGTTAAACGTAGCTCCACTGTTTACTAGTCCAAATGCCATACGTGTAAACTGGTAGAGTCCATCATGAGTTATGAATGCTGTAAGTGGTTTGGCATGTTCTGTTAATGGCACCTGCCAATAACCTTTGCTAAGGTCGATCTTAGTGAAGAAGTGATCATTTGCTAACTTTGCGAATATTTCACTTTGATCAGGAGTTGGTTCCGCATCGAAGACGGTGACACGATTAATCTTGCGCATGTCACAGCACACGCGATTACTTCCATCTGTCTTCTTTACTATTACCAATGGAGCAGCGTAGGGACTTTCAGATGGTTCAACAACACCCATGTCTATCATGGCTTTCACTTCATCCTTCACAGTTTCACGAAGCGCATGTGGTATGGGGTAAGGTCTGCTACGAATAGGTGTGTTATCTGTGAGCTTGATATCATGATGACCTAAGTTGGTGTCACCTGGAACATCAGTCAACACGTCCTTGTAGTTATTCAGCAGTCTCTTTACCTCATGTTGCTGTTCATCTGACAAGTTGCTACATACCTTGACGTCAGATGCGAACTCCTTCTGTTTGAGTGCGGGAATTTGTAGCAGATTCTCATTTGATTTCAGCTCAACGCTGTCCTCAATCTCAATGACGGATGTACAAGCCACATCAAGAAGTCCTGCAGTCACAACCATTTGTGGCTGATCTTCTTGTCTCCTGTAATACTTCTTCAGAAGATTTGCATGGAAAGTTTTCACATGGTGACCAAAATCTATTTTGTAATCCATAGATCCTACCTTGTCAACAATGGGAAACGGCCCTTTCCAATGCATGAGGAGCTTGTTGCGATCAGTTGGAAGAAGTAAGAGGACTTCATCACCTACTTTGAATTTCCTACACTTGGCTTTCCTATTGTAGTAACTCTTGTACTTACTCTGTGATTTCTGCAATTCTTGTCGTGCCAAATCACAAGTCTTCTCTAGTCTATCTTGTAAATCTAACACATACTGATACGTACTCTTAGTTTCAGGTTCCTCAATCTCACCAGTCCACAGTTCCTTCAACACAGTAAGGGGACCTCTCACCACTCTACCATAAAGCAATTCGAAAGGTGAAAATCCAATACTGGATTGAGGAGTCTCTCTGTATGCGAACAACAATGCATTTAAATACCTGTCCCAGTCAATTGGACGTTCTTCACACATCTTACGTAACATAAGTTTCAAAGTTCCGTTGAACCTTTCTACAAGTCCATTACAGATCGGATGATAGGGAGAACTGGTTAAATGCTTGATTGAAAGAAGTTGACGTACCTCCTTCATCACATCACTAATGAACTGAGATCCATTGTCTGTCAAAATTTCACGGGGAATACCTACTCTTGAGTAAATGTCTAACAATGCTTCAGCTACAGTTTTTGTGTCTATGTGGGCTAATGCAACAGCTTCCGGATAGCGTGTCGCATAATCCACAATTGTAAGTATGTACCTGTTCTTACGATCAGTGCATGGGTAAATAGGTCCTACCAAATCAATTGCAATGCGTTGAAATGGCGTGTCGATCAATGGCATGCTTCCAAGCGGTACTTTTGTAACGCGTCCTTTCGGTAACGTTCTTTGGCAGCTATCGCATGATTGACAAAATCTAGATATATCTGAAGTCAAACCTGTCCAAAAGAAATTGCTAAGTACCTTGTCCGTTGTCTTTTGGATACCTTGATGACCTCCAAGGATGGATTCGTGTGCCAATTTAATTACCTGGTCACGATACTGTCTTGGCACAACAACCTGTTGGAGTTTCTCACCAAATTGGAAAGTTGGGGATTGGAATTCTCGGTAGAGTATTCCTTTCTGTAAAACGAACTTAGACTTACCACCATTACGAGTTACCTTTTCTTCTCCTGAATAAGCCATCTCACGAAGTTTATCTAGGGTAGTATCACCTTCCTGTGCCTGGATAAGCTTCTCAACAGTAACAATCTCACTCATGGCTTTTGGTACCTTAAGTTCTCGTAGAGGCTTTTCCTTAGCTACCTTTTGAGCTCTAGTCTCAACCGCATTAACTAAGTCTGGTTTGTCTAATTCTAACTCACCATGTTGTTCACAATGAACATCTGGTTTCTTCCAAGAAGTATCTGGTTGTGATGGATCACGAACACCTGGAATGTTACCCAATATGAGGTCATAGACAGGATTGTTCATACATAAGGCAGTGATTTCACCAACATAATATGGCGTATTCACATCAATAATGGCAACTGGCACTCTTCTAATAGTCCCATCTATGAGTACACATGTTTTATACTCACCAGTCAATTGGCTATTTGACACTAGGCTTCTACGAACTACTACAGTACTACAACCACTATCACGTAAGACAGTGACTAAGTTATCATCTACCATACCTTGCGTAATTGGCATCTTCTTTACACCGTGTGCACTACACGCAGCACTCATCACAGGTAACCTGTGTCCACAGGACAAAGTGACATAACCATCATCTGCTTCGGAGTCTGTACAATGTGGATCCCTAGTTACCACCATACAAGCACCTAAATCTGTAATACCTTGACACTTGTCACAATCACAATTTGTACAACTTTGATTACCTGCAGAATTTTGGTTTTTCTGTTTACCTGTGTTAGTTTTTGATTTAGCACCCGTCACTAATCCTGCTGCCTTGAGCACTCTGGATCTATCAGGACAGTCTTTCGCCATGTGACCAGTCTTATTACATATGTAGCACCGAGGTCGAAATGTACGATTGTCATTTGGCTTACGATTGTCATTTGGCTTACTTGTATTACTATTACTACTATGATTGGGCTGAGTGTGGATTTCTTACCCGAAGACGATTGTCCTCTCTGACTAGTCTTACTATTGGCTGCTAAGCCCCATCCACCTCTAGCATCAAGAAATTGTGTAGCAATATCAGTCATATCTTTACAAGTCTTAGGATGGCGTTCTTTAATAAAAAGAGCCAAGTCTTTAGAACAAGCACTTAAAATTGTTCCTTGAGATACAAATCTACAACACCGTCAAATGTTTTTGGAGTTTCAGATAATTCTATCCACCTATCTAAATAATCACGAGTACGAGCTAAGAACTGAATAGCACTTTCATTAGACTCTGGTTTAGCTGACCTAAACTTGTCCATAAAACCTTCTTCAGTGAGTTGATAAGCCTTAAGCAATTCTGGTTTTAAAACATCATACTTGTTAGCTTCAGAAGGAGCTAGCCTATTGTAAGTGGAAACACCTTTCCCTTGCAAAAGCGCACTCAGGTTAACAGCCCACTCTTCTTTTTTCCAATGTCGCGCATCAGCGTAGCGTTCAAAGCGTTGAAGATAAGCGTCCATATCATCTTTATCTTCACAGAATTGAGGTAATTTAGGAGTATTAGCTTTTGGACGGAGTATATCTAAAAGCGAAGGACTAGGAGCCTGCTCAGCTGTCCCTTTCTTCAATTTTTCTAACTCAATTTGCATGCTCAAAACCTCTTTCTCATGATGTTCTTTTTCTTTTGAAAATCTCTTTGCATAGCCCTCAAATCTCTTTCACTTGCTCTTTCCTCTTGAATAAATTTGTGTAAGTCAGCCCCATCGAGACCTAATTGTTTGCCCACCTCTGTTATCTTTTCTAACTCCATGCTGAGGAATAATATCACACCTAAAATTTGAAATGGCAACGCCTAGCATATGCGACAAATAATAGCACAGTGTAACATGTAACGGAGCAGAATACGAAGCGAGAACAATAGCAATTTGCTGACAAATTAATTCAAAATATCCAAAGATGCAGATCATTCACTGAACCTACCTACTAGTATTTGTAACAATATACATCATCTATTTCACAAAGAAATGTATGACCCTCATGACAGTGACTCAAAGACATATTCGTTATATTCCTTCTCTAAGAAATATTCATTCCTTTTCGGAACGATCCTGGACGAGCCCTCATAAAATGTCAAGAACAAGAGATTGATCTTGATTATTGCTTTTGGCAATGTCTTGAACCACGAATCTGGAATCACACACGTCTAAGGACACAGATGAAATATACACGTTACGCAAATTTATACTTAAATCAGTCTTATTCATCAATATCAAAATAAACAATACACACAAAAATAAAGATCACTGTTATTTAACATTCTTTTGTTTTGTTACTATAAAGATTAAACCGATTTCTTGAAATGATTATGAATGTTTCAATCTTAATCATCTGTGCACAGAGAGAATTTGGAATACTAGAAAGTATTTTATGACAAAACATGTACATGTACTAGTTTAGATTTTCACAATCTCACAGTTTGTGGATACAATGTTTTCCTTGTCACACGTTGTCG